>NW_010293112.1:0-799 GCF_000700745.2 Antrostomus carolinensis
GCTGAGGACTTCAGAGCTGGGCACAGTAAGCCCCTATCCATCTTCCTACCCCCTATCCCCTTGTAGCCCCTATCCATCTTTTTCCTTTGTGATTCAGTTTATAGATACAATAGCATCTCCCAGAGCATAAAGGAGATGACTCAGCTGTAATTACAAAAGAGACTTTTGAGATCAAAAGTTGACAGTTTCTTGTGACTGTGTTTAGCCCTTGAATTCCCCAGCCAACTGAATGCTAAACCATGCCCTGCTGGGATGCAAATAAAAGTCAGAGGTCAGAGTACTGTCTCCTTGAGCATTGGCCAAGATTTTGGAGTACAGAGTGAGCCATATCATCTCACAGTGTCGCACAAGGCTCAGTGCAACCATCACTCATGTAGCTGGCCAGACCCAGGAGCACCCATCGCACCAGCCTCAGGGATGAATCCTGATGCTCATGGTCTGCCTGGGAGCAGCCCATGCAGAAGGGAGGACCTCTGGCAGAGGCAGGATGAGGGAGCTGCTGTTTCCCATCCCACAGACCTGAGCTGTGGCCCCATCCTCTGTGAGGCTCGCTGACGGTGCTCCCATGTATGAGAACACCTGTCCTGGTTTCAGAAGACACTCACATTGATATGCACACTCAGGCTTAACTATTTAAAAAATGTGTGTCTCAGCCCTCCGCTGAGGTTTTAAAGAGCATTGTCCCATGCAAAGACCAGGCTCCTGGCTGCAGGGAGTGCTGGAGCCTTTCACTTGAAATGAAGAATTGCAGGAACAGCACCTGTATTTTTGTCCTGATCCGATGTCGGGGATCATTTAA
>NW_010293113.1:0-9691 GCF_000700745.2 Antrostomus carolinensis
GGTGCTGAGGAGCACAGGGGCTGGGGGCAGAATTGGGGAGCACTGTCGGGGGCGTGCTCAGGGGTGGTGGAGGGTTGGGGTTCGCTGAGGAGGAAGAAGTGCACTGGGGAACTGAGCCTTGAAGTGGGTGTACTGGGGAGAATGGGAGTGGAGAGGTCCCCTCAGTGAGGGGATTACTGGGGAGCAGTAGGAGGAGAGGAGTGTCTGAGGATAACACTGTGCAGGGGGAGATGATGGGAGTGGTGTTGTGGGGATAGTGCGACTCTAATACTTGGGGAGTATGCCAAGGTGATGGTGGGGAAAATGGTGCCTGAGGCTTTGTCAGTGTGTATCATTAAAGTGAGGTTCCTTGATACATCTGGAAGGTATGTCTGGGAAGAATTGAGAAATGGGGTTTGCAAGGAGGGGCTGACGTACTTAGAATGGGCTGATAGGTTGAAGAAGAACTGCAAATTGAGGAGAAAAAAGATGAAGGTAGTTCTTTTGGGGAATGAGCCAGGCTGTGAGAACCTCAAGTTAGAACTGTTGTGTTCTTGCTTGTCACAGTTGACCAGTGGATAAGAAAGCACCATTTTTCCACCGTGCTACAACATCCCAACCCCACCTGATTTTGCAAAAGCAGGTGTCTGACCATCCTATAGGCATGGCTCACTTGAGAGAATTTGCCAGCCAGGTAAGTGGCAATTAAAAATTTCTTGTAAATTCTTGTTTCAAGAGCAAACATAAGACTGTTTGCTTTTCAAATGAGTTTAAAACAAATCACCAGAAAATAACTTATTGCACTCATCTCGGCTTACTTCTGTTAGCTGATGGATTTATGTCTTACTCCGTGGTGGTTTTTGGGCTGACAGAATTAGGTTGCTAGCCCTGTAGAAAGGGAATTCTTTACCCAGTGTGGTGCCTTTCTCTGAGGTTAACTTTACTCTTCTTAGGGAGACAGGAATCATTGGCTCTCTGAGTATTTTTGGGAGGGGAAGTCTAGAAATGGGAACAGAAAAGCTGTGTGTGCAGGCTGTGCCAGACATACCTTACTGTGAAGTGTTTTTAACAGCAGCCCAAGAAGAATGGTGCTTGTAACCTTAATGCCTAAGAGGTGGTAATATTTGATACTGAACATTTAACTGTTCTGAGACCTGTCAGCCTCAGCGGATGTGGTTAAATCCTGTTGTTGTGATGATATTTTCATAAGAGGAATGTGGAAAGATGATGTCATGACTTGGGACTAAAAGCTAAACCACATTAGTAGTATTGGCTTGAATCTTCTTTCTTCTGAATGTGGTTATGGGATGTGTTTGATTATTGGCAGATGTCAGTACTGAATGTAGGTAAACCATGTTTTGTGAGAATTCTTGGCATTTTTCTGTTCTGCTCCTAGGTGTAAAATTATAATACTAAAAGCTTTAGTGGTTTGAGATTATGCTTTCTCCAAGCCTTTTTGGATTCAAAATTGATTTGCAATGCATCTTGGTTTGCATGCTGTCTTTCACATAAACTGTTTCCCCAAAGTGTGTATGGAATTAGGTGCATATAAAGTGCCTAAGTGAGTCACGGTAGAGAGAGAGAAATGAAAGGAATAGGAAAGGATACTGTCTGGTTAGCGCTGAGAGCTGGGTTCTGTAGCTACAGAGGAGGTTGCTCTCAAGATTTTTTTGTACACAACATTCTCTAATGAAGCTTATTAGAATTCCAGTGGTCTCATCTCTTAATTTATTATGCAAATGTGAGGCATTCTCAGATTCTGTCATCCCATGACTCTCTGTCTGGTCCTGGAATAGAAGAGCAGTCTGTGTTGTCCAGTCCTCAGGTCTCTCCAGGATTCCTTGATGGGACCTTATAATCTGTGTAGCTGAGGCTTGGTGGAAGGGCAGTAGGAATTGGCCTGCACACTATAGTTTAGGGAGTGGTGGGAGGTGCTGTGAAAATTGAGAGACTAAGACTTGGGTTTGGATCTCAGAGGCTTGACTTGTCTTTGATTCCCAGTTCTGTTGCTGATGTGCAGGGTTATCTTAGGCAAATCCCCTAGTTCCTTTATTTTGGTGCCTCCATTTCTCTGCCTCATCTAGTTGGTTCTCTCTCTTTTCTTGGCTACGCTTTGCTGTGTATGTACAGCACAGTGGGCCTCCACTCTTTGTTGGGAGCTCTATCTGCTAGATGATGTATTTGCATTACAGTGTTTAAAGCTCTGATCCAAGCTCTGTTTCTAGTTTTGTTGTTCCTTATATGACCTTGAAGAAGCAGCTCAAGTTCCCTGGCTAAGTAACGCTTCAGGCAGGAGAATACTATCTGTGAAGCAAGTTGGTAGTCTCGGACAAACGTGTGTGTTTCAGTGTTGAACATAAACTTCTCTCTTGTCTACACTCCAGAAGTTCAAAACTGTCTTAGGTTTAGCAGTTGAAAAGAGCTGTATGCAGATTTCATATAGACAGGGAAGCTTTCCAGTGTTTCCAGATACAAATCTGATCTCCCCAAAGAAAATATAGTGCCTACTGCAGACATCTCTGTTGGTGGCCCAGAGGTTAGAGTGTAACATGTAATGTGGGTAAATGCTGGATGGGAAGCTGGGGAGAAGAAGCGGCAATGAAGGAAAGAAGGTTGGTATCTGAGGTTTATTAAAGCCAAATTCCTCCTTCCACTGTGTTTGGCAGAGGAAAATGATGTTTGTTTGGCTGGTTGGAAGTGCTCTAGTCAGAAGTAACATTACATGCTGCTGTAGTTCCATATAAACCGTTGGAGGCTGCCAAATTCCCAGTCACCTTCAGCTCCTAAAATCTTGTGGCCTTGACAATCTATTTCTATTGCAGACTTCTCCCATGTAGAACAGCCATTCTGATCCTGACCTGCCCCAGACCAAGGAACTCTCACTTCCAAAAGGGTTTAAGTACCTCTCGGGGTTTTATGCAGCAGGTGCAGGTGTGACTCTTGCTCACAATGCTGAATATGACTCTTTTGAGAGTGAGTTCCAGCCGACACAACCCAGAGAGAAGACCTTGAGCTGGTCCAAAGGGTAGTTGCTTCTGTTCACCGTATGCAGCTTATCTTTCCAGGTAGTAGCTTTGCAATTAGGGTGCTCCTCTGGTCTGCTCTCCAAGGCCATGGATATCACATCTCTGCAGCTGGAGGTGGCAGAGCTGCCAAACCCGTTCTTTCCTCACGAAGCAGCTGGAGTTACTGCCAGGCTTGTCTCATAACACACTGCAGTTCTTAATTCCTGATGTCTGCAGTGAGTTGCTCTGTTTTAAAACATGGCATTATCAGTTGCAATGGCAAACACTCCCACACCTGTCATGACAGAGCATCCTTCTTTTCTGTGCTGCGAGATGAGATCCTGGAGGGCAGAAGTGGAGTAGATTGTCCTAGTCCCCCTCAGACTTGTTCCCTGCACGTACAACCAGGGTAGTGCTTTGTGTACTCTGCCCCCAAAGCCTGTTCCTGCCTGACTGAGCCATCCCTAGTGTCTGACTGCTGTCAGTGGGGAGAAACAGCATAAGGCTCTTTGCTCCAGCATTGCTGTGTAATTAACATTCAGTGAAGCAACATGGTATGCTGAGTTGACCTTAAAGTCCCTTAAAGGCTTTCTGCCTTGTAGTAGAAGGAGGAGCAGCAGCTGGTCAGCTAGCTTTTCAGACCCTGGCCTGGAGCTCAGTTTTGCATCCCTGGTGGGTTCTGTGGGTGTGGAAGAAAATGAAAGATCCCAAGCTGGTGAGCAGCTGCAGAGTTGACAGGTGCTAATAAGGTTCTTTGGGTTATCTATGCTCATTTAGGCAGGTGGAAAATATTTCATCTGGATTCTGTTACTTTCTACTAATGAAGATTTTCGGGTGTGTTTGTAGCTATGCAGCTCCAGAACATGGCTTTGCAGCCAGCTAGTTCTCTGACAACAGGATTGGCACTGAGATCAATCTGTATTTAGAAAAGAGACACACCAGACTTGTTATACCGCTCGTTTCAGTCCTCTGCAGGTACAGATTTACTGGGGTAGCGGAGAGTCAGGCAACACAGAATGTGTTCTTCTCCTCCTCTGCACCCTGAGTTTGAGCCCCCCTGAGTGTGGCTGTGTGCTTCTCTTCTGAGGGAGCAGTGGGCTTGTGTAGCTCTTCATTCCTGGCATAACTGCGTTTGTTCTGCTGTCTGGTGAGTGCCAAGGCTCATGTGCCCGTTCATCTGAACATTTGCTCATCAGCTGCAAGTTGCCATGTGGCAGCTCCAACAGGAACTTTTTTAAAGGACTAGAGCTTCTGAGCAGTTGTCCTGCAGGCTAGCATAATTTTATCTATCTTAGTTTGTCACAGGAATTCAGAATTGCTTCCAATGCCACCTGGCAATATCTTCTGTGGTGTCCACAATGATAGTTCACAAGGTTTCCACTGGGCAGGCATTGCCTGCTTGAATTAGGGATGGGCCTGTTTCCTCCTCCGTGTTTACAGAGAGTGAAGAAATTTGTTAGCAGACTCTGATCCTGCAGCAGGCGTCTGGGAGGCTGTAACCATGGCTGGAATGACTCTCTACCACTTTGCCCCATACTCACTCACTAGGTTCTGGCTGTTGCTGGATATGACTTGTGTGATTTTAGCAACTCTGTCCAGGGATGCATGTCCTCAGACCCTCTGTAGTCATTCTCTTGCCCTGTCACCTGAGAGATCTGAAGCATTTCCAGATCAGTTTTGAAGTGACAGGTACTGGGAAGGTAAATCTAGTACCTACAAATGAAGTTTCCTGTTCCAGCCTAATGTGGTGGGCCTGTCTCTTCTGCCCATCACAATTGTATGGTTTTCCTGAGTCCCTTGGGCAAAGTTTGTCAGGAAGGTTTGTCTCCTTCACCGCTCCTACTGAATTCCTTTGTTCTTCAGAAAATGGGATAAGTGGACATCAAAGTATGGAAGCTTGTTTATCAAGCTGTCTGTGATTACAGACCCAATACATAAAATGGTGGCTGTCCCAAAAGCTGCCTGCAGTAGCTGGTGCTCTTATGTTTAATATCCTGTTCTTGAAGAATCACTCCTGATTCTTTGATGTTCCATGCCAGGCTGAGGAGGGGAGCAGTAACTTACACCTTGCCATTTCTTTTCTCATGGAAAAATTACTTAACATGGGAGGGGAGGAAGGATTTCTTGCAGGGTTGCTTCCCTGCAGGATTAACGTGGATAGTGTTTCCTTTACCAGCTGGGCCAGGTGCTTCTAGGAGATGCTTCTAGGAGAACACCCTCTCCCTGGAAGTGTTCCAGGCCAGGTTGGATAAGGCTTTGAGCAACCTGGACTAGTGGAAGGTGTCCCTGCTGATGGCAGGGGGGTTGGAACTGGATGAGCTTTCAGGTCCCTTCCAACCCAAACCAGTCTGTGATTCTGTGATCCTTTTTCTCTCCCTTCTCGCTGCTGTATGGAGTGGCTGATGTGGTGAGTGGCATTTTTACAGTGTGGTAGGTGACTGTGCAAGGTAACATCTTGGCTACCTTGCTGCCCCTTCCTGTAAGTTGGTCAAGAGGTGGAAACTGCTCCTGACCTCTTGGGAGCCTGTACTAACCAGACTGTTCTCCCTGCGCTGCAGTTGTCATTCTTGTGGTGTCTCCTGGCATTTCTCAAGCTCAAATCCTCTTCCTTTCCCCCGCCTCCCTCTCTCCAGTCCTTGTCATGTATCTCCAGTTCCTTTCATCTCTGCATATCCCCTCCAGTCTATTTCCAGTGCATTTGTTCAAAGTGCAGCCTGTTTGGGTGTTGCCATGGATGCACAAGGATACTTGGTTATCCTTCTGTATCTTGGACTGGAATGCACGTGGAAATCCTGTTGAGCGAGCTGACTGTAGAGCTCACTCTGGGCCTGGCTTACTCCATATGGTGATGATGCACTGTGCACAGAAGGCAAACAACCTGGAATGACTGGCTGGCTTAATCATTAAGCAGCACGTAGGGCTGCTCAGTGATGGCCTGCTGCTAGAACCTGGTTTTAGATGGAAACATGCAGCTGCCCTGTTCTCAGATAAAATCTCTGCCAGCTCAAGGCCCTTGCAAGGGAGTGGTCCATCTGGGTGACATGTTGGAGGTGAGACTGAGATGTTCTGGGTGTGGAAGACTCACTGTAATGGCTTGGCTGCTTCCTGTAGTTCAGGCCATATTTTCCAGATTTTTATTTTTTTTTTTAACTAGACTTATTTTTTTAAGGCAGAAAATCTAATCACAAAGAGCCTTTTAGTAGCATGAAGCAGAGCAGGACCTCCTGGTCTGCAGCTGGGTAGAATGAAATAGCATCAGAAAATGATTCTGATTTCTTTCTTGTTCATACTCATCTTAATAAAGAGTTAACCTTGAAGCTGCTGTTAAATAGGCAGTATTTCTCCAATGATGATCGTGTTAATAGCTTCCTAGTTGATGTGCTTATCTAATGAAGGAAATGCTGTTTGTATTTGTATCTGGGCGTGCCAGCCAGAGGAGAGGCTGTACCAGAAAAGCAGGTCTGTGGATGGAGTGTCCGTTCAGCTCTTCTGTCTCCTCTGGGATAGGCAGGTGGCTGGCCTCCTTGCTGCTGACCATGCAAAAGACCTTCTGCAAACATCTGAAGAGAGCTGGGCTGGGTGCTGCCTGGAAATAAGTCTGCAGAAGATATGATAGCTAATGTGATCTGGTATTTATATTACTGCAGTATTTCAAACAAGCTGGGAATCATAGAATGATATGGGTTGGAAGGGACCTTAAAGATCATCTAGTTCCAAGGGTGCAAATCTTTCAAATCATTCCACTCTTTGAGTGCAGGAAGGCAGACTAGAGAAACATCCATGTGCACTTCCTATGGCCTCTTGCTTGTGCCCCTTTTCTCATCCAGATCTTCAAAAGGTAGCTGGTTCTGGTACACCTTGCCTACCTTTTTAGTCAAGTGTGAGCAAGTACTTACTTATGGACCTGCTTTGGCACCAATTTTGTGCCTGCAGTTGAGCAGTCCTGTCCCAAAGGAGCTGACATTTTCGGCAGAGATCCTTGCTGACATTCTCCTTCTGGGCTTCTCTCCCCTTCATCCCCCACCATGATGTGCAGGGGCAGAAAGCCCGTTTAAAAGGCATCTTCAGTTCTTCTCATCTTGGATGTGTTCTGTGTTAAGTTTTTCAGTATCTCCTTATAGAATGTGTGAGTTTCAGGTGAGTTAAACAATTCAGTAGATGCATAGGTGAGGAGGTAAGCTGTCTGGGTATGCGTGGTGCTCTGCAAGCTGCCGTGGGACTTAATTGACTTTCCCCATCTCTGCTTTCTGGTTTAGCACTCCAGGGTGGATCCTGAGGAGTTATTCACCAAGCTGGAGCGGATCGGCAAAGGCTCATTTGGTGAAGTGTATAAAGGGATCGACAACCGCACCAAGGAGGTGGTTGCTATCAAGATCATTGATCTGGAGGAGGCTGAGGATGAAATTGAGGACATTCAGCAGGAGATTACAGTGCTCAGCCAGTGTGACAGCCCCTACATCACCCGGTACTATGGCTCTTACTTGAAGGTAGGACAAAGCCATGGCAATTCTCTTGCCAGCAGTTTGGGAATGAGGTGGGTTTCTCTCTGGGTGCTGCAGCTGATGATGGCATACAGCACTGAAAGGTGTCCAATCTGTGAGTGTCCATGTGGCAGCAGGAACAGCAGTGGCTCTGCTCACTGCATTTATGTGGCCTTAATAAGAGGCTGGGCTTTAGGACTTGCAAAGCACATGGAAATGAGATGCCCAGTAGAGCGTGGTACCAGAGCAGGGCACCTCACTAGAGAAAAGATTATTTGTTGAAGAGGCTGACCTCTTCCTGGTTTGATCATTTTGGAAAGGAAATTTGTGAAATACTTTTCCAGAATGCCACAGTTTTAAGGTAGTACCACTGAGGGCTTTATGCCTCTGGAAAGAAGAGGAGTACTTTGTGATCTTGTGATCATCATTTCATCAGAACTGATGAAAAGAACAAGACCCGAGTTCTCACAGGAATGCTGATACTGCTCCCATTGAGAAAGGAATCCCCAGTGGAAGCTACTAGTCCTGATGACCAGCAGTGGCCTCTGCGTGCCGGCTGCTGGAGGTGTGTGTAACACTGGGTCTGCAGCAAACAGTTCTTCAGCTCTTTGGATCTTTATTATTCCTTACATATTTTTCAAAGGCCATAATGCATTTTCTTAGCCTTCTACTGAAAACACCAAACAGGCTGTGCTTTCATGGATCTGCTGCTTGTCTCCTACCAGGACACTGTGAACCTCCAGTCTGGAAATCTCTTCTCTTGAGGACTAAGAGAGTGTCGTGCTGATCATACACTTCAAGCTGGCAGTCCTGTTAATGAGATCAGAGACTGCAAAGCTCCCCTGTCATTGTCAAGAAGGAGATGTGCTAGATCTGTTGGAGTGATGTTAAATGGCTCCAGCCTGAGAATATGGTTGTTTCCCTGGGCTATGTAGTCTGGTGCCTGTAGGAGCACTAAGCTTGCTCAGATAAAACTGTAGACTAAGAGAAAGAAATGTACTGTGGGCAGGTCCACTGCTATAATGTCAGCAGGAAAGAGGGAGCTGGGAGCTCCCTGAAACCTCTTGAGAGCTGCAGTGTACAGCATCTCTTGGACTGTGTACAGGACTACTCATGTGTCTTGCTGCCTCTGGGGTGTTTCACTTTTCTGCCTGCTTTTGTGACTGTCTTTGCTCTTGATTTGTGCTCTTGCTTGCAGGGCACTAAGCTGTGGATAATCATGGAGTACCTAGGCGGAGGTTCAGCGCTGGATTTGGTAAGTACGTGGTAAGCTCCGAACCGTGAAAAACGTTGGCTGGAGCCTTGGTTTGTGAAATGCCCGTAAGTCAGACACTCACTTTCCACATACAATCTTTTTGACAGCTCTGTGCCTGAAGGGTAGGCAGTGCAGGACAGATGTGCTGGTTATGCATATCCCAGGACAGAGGAAATGTTTGTGCAGAGCTCAGCTGTCAAAGCACTGTTCTCCAGCATGCTCTGGTGCTTTACAATGGGAAGAGCCAGTGAACTGGAATGTGACAGCAGCCAGTTGTTTTTGAGCAGTGCCAATCCATGCTTTACTTAGTAAGAGTTCATGGTATTGTTCAGTGCTTGCATGGCATCAAGCTCAGCGGGGACCTGGTCTGTGATCAGGATTCCACGTGTTTGATCATACAAATGACATCTAACAAGTTACCTCAGATTTTAAGGGATTATAAATGCAGAATAAACACAAGGGCAAACTTCTGCTGTGCTGTATTCTGCCACAGGATTTTGCTTTTCTCCTTAGGACAATAAAGCCTGTTTTTTCTAGAGCACTAACTAAGGTCATGTAGTGGAAACTGCTGAGCCTGCATTGACTTGGAGGAAGGGTGTTGTGGGGGGGCTGTCATCAGCAGAAGTCATTGTAGTGTCAGAATCTCAGTTATTGTAGTGAGAAGGCAGGACTTGTTTAGAGGAGAACTGATGGAAAGAAGAGCAGCTTTGGTACAATACTCCGCAGCCAGAGGGTAGAAGTTGTGCAGTGGGTAAAATTTAGTTCTTGCCTGCTAGCAGAGAGACTTCAACAAGAGAATCTGTTAAGATATGTGCACCAATGTATTTCCAGGCCAAAGCAAGAAATGAGCATCCTGATCTTTGTCTGAGGAGCCTTTAACAGACTAACAGAAAATCCCCAAAGATTTTTCCATTTAATGTTGCCACATGCAAAGTCAGAATGAGCATCAGGCATATGCAGTAGGTGCTTCC
>NW_010293113.1:9721-14235 GCF_000700745.2 Antrostomus carolinensis
CAAACTGAGAGGCTGGAAAATCCAAGGCATCAGTCACCCTCCTTTAAGTCATCTTTCTGCCCTTTATCAGCTGAAGCCAGGACCCCTGGAGGAGACTTACATAGCTACTATCCTGAGAGAAATCCTAAAGGGTTTGGATTATCTGCACTCTGAGAGGAAGATCCACAGGGACATCAAAGGTAAGAGTGGAGAGCTCAGCTCTCTTTCTTATAAGGGATGTTAGTAACATCAGATTCAGAAGTATTATACAGCAATCATCTGAGAGGTTTCAAAGACTGTTTCTTAATGCTGTTTTTTCCTGTTGGGTTGCTTGTTTCTGAATCTGGTGCTTGTAATTTTATTGCAACTCATGTTTTTCATGTCTTTAGAGTTTAGAGTAACAGTAAGGGTCTGTAGCTGTTTGGCATTTGTAGTTTGGACAGGCAGGGGGCTAAAGCAAAGGAGTCAATGAAAGGCACACTCAGATATTAGCTGGCTCTCAGTTCTGTCTGGACATTTGCTTTACTGCTGGACCCTGAAGTGCGTGTGTGCTGGTTGCTGTGTTTATAACTTATTGTCAAGGTGAGCTGTCCTCATGCAGGGATCACAGCCCTAGAAAATCAGGGCAGCTTGTGTCAGCTTATCCTGTTCCTGATTATTATAGTCATTGGCTGTATGTGGTGGCATCTGCCTCCCAAAGAGCAGTCTCACACTGAACACAGAGCATCCAAGGACAGCAGGAGGGTGGGAGGACAGTGCTGTGGAGACACAGCCAGTGTTGGATGCTGACTGCTCTGACCCTCTGCAGCAGGGGATGTGAACAAGGAGAGCAGAAAAACCTCGTGCAGGGAGATGTGTAGGAAAGATTCCGTTGTGTACGTGAGCCTACACGTTTCTGGCACTCTGCAAGCCATGCAGGACTGTTGGCTGCCAGCAAAGTGGGGAGATGCTGAAAGTTTATAGGTAGGGTTTCTCTCAGAATGAAAAGTCCTACCAAAAAAACCCCATCCCAAAACCTGAGCAATGTCACTGTCTTAAGCTGAGTGAGTGGGAAGCAGTGCAAGACCAGGACTTGTGAGGTCTTCAGAAGGATCTGCTCTTTAACCTGTGCTGAATGCTGCTCTGAAGAGAATTGAGACCACTTGAGGTATCTTGGGCCATGTTGCCTTCTCTTCTTTGTGTGGCCAGGAATCACATCCAGCTCATTCTGTGGTCCTTCACATCTACTCCTTGCTACTACCCTAGAAATATTCCCCTTCTGATCCGGCCAAGTGGATGAACTTGTTCCGTGTTACCCGCAGAGGTCAGAGCATGAGAATGAGCCTGAGGCTGGAAATCTGAGCTGAGAGTTTTCACTGGGGCAAAGGAGGATTCCACAGCAGGTCCATTCCCAGTATTCAGTTCTGTGTGGGCTGGAGATGATTCGGAAACCAGGGAACTTAACACTTATTTGTGTGAACAGCTGCCAACGTGCTACTTTCGGAACAAGGAGATGTGAAACTGGCTGACTTTGGGGTGGCTGGACAGTTGACAGACACACAAATCAAGAGAAACACCTTTGTGGGGACTCCATTCTGGATGGCACCAGAGGTCATCAAACAGTCTGCTTATGACTTCAAGGTGAGCTGGAGGAGGATTGCTGCTTGGTGCTACTCTATATGAGATGGTGCTAGGGCTCATACAGGGATTGGAAGTGCTGCTTATTGCAAGAGCGATACTTTCCTGTTATGATCTGTTAGAGAAGTTTGTCTGTTAGACGTGAAACACCCTGATTTTATGTGACTAGCCCTTCGGCTTCCACATTGCAGAATTGCTCCTGCAGTTCTGTGGTGTCACTGTTCTTGCTTTTCTTTCAGGCAGACATCTGGTCCCTTGGAATTACAGCCATTGAACTAGCAAAGGGAGAGCCTCCAAATTCTGACTTGCACCCTATGAGGGTTCTCTTCCTGATCCCCAAAAATAACCCTCCAACACTTGAGGGTCAGCACAGCAAGCCCTTCAAGGAGTTTGTGGAAGCCTGCCTCAATAAGGATCCTAGATTTGTGAGTATTGCTGTCCACCTCTGAATTTGGGTAAAGCATTGCAGAGGTCAAAGATTTATTTATCAGGAAGGCATTTTGGTGCAAGGCTCCTGGAGTGAATCATAGAATGTTGTGAGTTGGAAGGGACCCACAATGATCATCAAGTCCAACTCCTGTCCCTGCACAGGACAATCCCAAGATTCACACCATGTGTCTGAGGGCCTTGGCCAAATGCTTCTGGAATCTTGTCAGGCTTGGTGCCATGAGCACCTCCCTGGGGAGCCTGTCCCAGTGCTCCACCACCCTCTGCCTCAAGAACCTTTTCCTCATGGCCAACCTCAGCCTCCCCTGGCACATCTTCCTGCCATTTCCTCTGCTCCTGGCATTCGTTGGTGGCCAGAGAGATCAGCACCTGCCCCTCCTCTTCCCCTTGGGAGGAGGTTCTAGAACACGATGAGATCTCCTCTCAGTCTCCTCTTCTCCAGGCTGAACAAACCAAGCGACTTCAGCCTCTCCTCATATGGCTTCCCCTCTAAACCCTTCCCCAATTTAGTGTCCCTCCTCTGGACACTCTCCAGCAGCTTTAGATCCTTTTTATCCTGTGGCACCCAAAACTGCCCCCAGTACTGGAGGTGAGCCTGCACCAGTGCAGAGCAGAGCAGAGTGGGATGATCACCTCTCTCGCCGGGCTTGCAATGCAGAGAGAATACAGAGAAGGAAGGACTGAGCTTGTAGAATGGACGAGCAAGCCTGGCAGGAATTGAAGTGGGTGCCTGTGCGTTTTTAGTGCACAGAGATGGTTAGATGTTGTATGCTTTCCTTATTTGCTCCAGAGACCGACAGCTAAAGAGTTGCTAAAGCACAAGTTCATCACACGCTACACCAAGAAAACCTCATTCCTAATGGAGCTGATAGATCGATTCAAGCGCTGGAAGTCAGAGGGCCATGGAGAAGATTCCAGTTCTGGCGATTCTGACATGTAGGTACACATTCTGCATGGAAGGATGCCCCAGGGCAGCCTACTGCAAACAGCTCAGATCCTTTTCCCCACCTGGGTTGGAGATCTTACAGTAGCTGAGGGAAACCTGTGAGCATCTGTTTGTGGGAGCAGTTGACTGCTGCCTGAAGAACCAGGCTGTTACCTTAACCTGTGGAGCCTCTTTGCTGAGTGCAAGGAGTCAGAGGAACTAACAAGAAACATCTAGCAGATGCATAATGAGTAAAACAAGGCTCTGGTTGCCTGTATTTTATGCACCTTCAGTTAAACACATTGCCTTTCAAAGAGCTACAGGCTTTAGTACGTGTGGCAACAGCTGGGTGTGTGTGTTTGTCTATTCATGGGTGCAGAGCTTTGCTGCTGATGTGAAGGGTAATGAAGCTGAGAGTTTTGGGTGAGGAGAGGGCACTTCTGCCAGGCTGGTGTCACAGAGCTTCTCTTCACCTGTAGTGGCAGTGACTCAAGTGATCAGTGACTCTAGGAGGTTGGCTTGCAACATCTAAGCCTGCTCCCTCAAATTGTGAGCCTGGATTGTTTTGAAATTCTCCTAATTAGCACTTGAAACTGTCTTCAAGCTGGCTAGAGCAGAAAGGTGGTTGTGATTTGGTGACATGATGTAGTACTTAGCTCAGATCTCTGTGGTGCTGTATATGGGCTGTAGAGACTGAAGCAGTTTCTCTTTTGGATTTTTTCTGGGATAGGGAAATGCCTGGAGCCCTGTGGTGATATGACAGTCAGATGGGGGAGAGCTTGTGACTATGGGAATGTGTGAGTAAAACACTTGGCGTACAGAGCTGAGGCTTTGTCTTGACTTCCCCCTTTTCATTTGCAGTGATGGAGACACGGAGGATGGAGACCAGGGTCCAATCTGGACATTCCCACCAACTATTCGCCCCAACTCCTTGAGCAAGCTGCACAAAGGAATAGGTCTTCACGGTTCCCAGAAGGTCTGTTTGCCATCAGTTTGTTTGGAAGTGGACTGAACTAATACAAGCTTTTGAGAGTCTTGGGGAAGCTACCAGTCCGTCGTGCTCTGTCTAAAATTTACTTTAGTCTGGTACCAAGGGCTGGTGTCACAGAGTTGTCTCTTCCACATCGTCAGGGTACTGCAATCTTTGGCTTTCCTGAGACCTGGTGAAGGGGCTGCCATCAAGTTGCTGTGAATTTACCAAAGGCTTAGTAGTTTGTGTGCCCTGGGAGCCTTTGCCTGTGCTTGTAACTTCTTTTCCTGTTGCTTTCTAGCCTACTGAGCCCATCAAGAGGCAACCACGGTCACAATGTCTCTCCACGCTTGTTCACCCAGTTTTTGGGGAGGTGAGTAGAACCTTCTTGGTGTCTGTGATGATTGGAGATTAAGAGATACCTGACATGGATAAAGAAATGGGAAGGATTTGGGGAAGAGAGGTGGGTTGAGGTACTTAGTGGGGTTAAGGGACTATGAGGCATTTGTGCCTCTGTTCACTAGAACAGAACCTGGTACACTAGCTCAGGTTGCTCAAAGCTTCATCCAACCTGGC
>NW_010293114.1:0-783 GCF_000700745.2 Antrostomus carolinensis
CGCACATTGCTGGCTCGTGTTCAGCTTCTCAGCTTCTATGGTGGCTTCTGAGGGAGAAAGTCTTACTGAGATCACGCTTCAGTAAAAGAGTTGTTGGTGAACAAGAGTCCTGATCAAAAAAGGCTCTGTGAACAGACAAGTTTGCTTTCCACTATCTGCTGCCTCATCTCTTGCCTCCAGTTGAGTCTTTGATACTGAAATGAGGAAAAGAAGCAAGGTGGGCAAGCTGCTGGAAGGGCTGCCAAGCACCTGCTAGTGAGGTATCTCCACTTAAGAAGGTGCCTGAAGCAGTGTAACCACTGGACCACATGAGCTTTCCGTAATGTCAATGTGAGTGATGTCTATTTCTGTCCACTCTGTGTGTCAGGGGGTGGGAAGTCAAGAGAAGTTTGGACATGGTTATACACTGTGGAAGTTGGGCAGTTTCTAGACTACAAAACCTTCCTTCAAAATATGTGTATAGCAACAACATTGCCCAAGTGGGTGTGCGTTTGTCTAGTCCTAAGTGCTACATCCACCTGCTCTGGAGCAAATGCAGCATTCTCTGCTACAGAATCTTTTCCCACAGATTTCCCCAGTGATGCCTCTGTGTTAGCTTGCTTTTGTTGCATTATCCAAGTGCCAGTTGCATTATCCAAGTGTCAGTGCTAACATTTAGAGACCACTCCGTGCATTGGGTCCCTGACTGCGAGAAGGACATGGAGGTGCTGGAGCATATCCAGAGAAGGGCAACAGAGTTGGTGAAGGATTTGGAGCATGAGTCTTATGAGGAGTGGCTGAGGG
>NW_010293115.1:0-16442 GCF_000700745.2 Antrostomus carolinensis
ATATTATATTTATTATTGTTGTTGTTATTATGTTTTTAATATATTTATCTAATTATAACCCAAACTAGATAAGCTGTATTGTTTGCCCTTGCACTCACTCAGGAGAGGAGGCAGATGGGCAGCCTTTCAACAGGACAGTTTTGTTTGTTCATTTGGGCAATTCTCGCATCATTGCTAGGAAGAAAAAAAAGGGCATTTTAAGATCTCACTCATGTCCTTTAGCCTTGATTAGGATCCCGCGGGCTCTGTACTATGGGCTTTCTGTCAATGGCCCTGCTTAAATACTTACAAACAATCATGTGCTTAAGTGCTTTGCTGATGGAGGGCCAGAGCTTGGCAGCTTGAGAAGTTCTGAGCCCTCTCCCTCTCCTCTCTGCCAAGCACAGTGCTGGGAGGGAAGGGGTTCAGCCATGTCCTTCAGTCATAACTATTTAAAAGCATGCAAGGGAGAGGAGAGAATGAAATCAAACCAACCAGCAGGCAGTGGGAACACCTTGAAGGGTGACTTCTGTCACCTTTATCCTCCTCTGACCATCTTTCCGCCCTAGCAATTATATTGATTTCCATGGAATATGCTGCTCTGTGGCACATATTTAGCAGACTGTGGCTGTGACTAAAAGCAGCGTATACACTCATAGATTATTCATGGGGTAGGTAAAGAGCTATGGTATGAACTGACTGAAAACAACTTGAAGATGACTTCAGAGAAGTCCAAAATCCATCTGAACCCCAAAGATCCAGACTACAGGTCTGACAACCAGTCCAGCGGACATATCTTTTCCTTCATAACCTGCCTTCAATTTTGTTCAGGTGGAAGAAGAGAATTTGATTATTTGGCCGTCAGAAGAAACGTCCAGGCCACACAGCAGCTGTGTTTGGCATGGTTTGGGTCCCCTGCACATGACACGTGTATTTCTGGGGGTGACTTCCCAGCTAAAGAGACAACAGAGCTACCATGCACCGACCTCAAAGGTGTTGAACGTGATGTACAGTGTAGAGCAAGAGCTGGAAAAGACAGGAGCATCAAAACCCCTCTGCAGCTGCTTCTGGCTTCAGATAACACACAAAAGGACAATATCAGGATTTTTAATTTTTTTTCTATTTCCTAACAGGGGATCAAACACCTGCATTAAAGTGAGAGACTAGAAGGCAAAAGTCTGATTTCTCTGAGCGGACCATATGAATGGGTTTTGACATTGGGTACCTATAGCACCATCCTGGTACTGTAAGCAGAGAATGGGGTGCATTGGCATCCCTGAAATGGGGCACAATTGCCCCTGTAGGGCCACCAAGGAAGGTGCTGTCAGCACCCTTGTAGCAGGGAGTGATTCATGGGCTCAGAGCAATCTAACAGAGGGGAGAGATGATCAGAATCACCATTTAACAAGTTTATTCAGCATCTTTCAAACACAGTCACCCTATTGCTGCTTTCCCCCCCTCCCCCAAAGCCCCAGACCTGGAAATAATAACTTTTATTTAAGTGCTTATATTCAACCATATCAGCACTGGATGTTCCAGCATTAAGGCTTTGAAAGGGATATTTGACACAAGATTATTATTTGCTTTATTATTTGCTAAGCCATCAGGTTCAAAAGTAGATTTTTGGAAATAGGCATGACCAGAGCTGTTTTTTAAAAGTGACCTGCAAACACCTTTTTAAAATTCAGCAGCTTTGCCTTTTCACTGTGCACTGCCTCATATTCAGCAGCGTGAGAAACCAAGTTCATTTCTGAGCATTGAAATCCACAGTCCTAGCTGTCTGTTCCCATTACACTTCAAAGCAATTGCTTGGGTTTTTCAGGTGTCCCACCTGTGACCTTGCGAGATGCAACCGAATTTGGGAAACAATATCACAGACTAGATCATGACAGTTACAGTTGGCTCTCCCTTCTGAATCTTAAGTATGCTAACAGTCAAGTATTCCAAAACAAAATAAAGTATATTCTATTGCATTTTGGTGCTAAAAATAAAAGACTGTGTAATAAAAGGCATCATAGGTAGCATTAAATTAATGCTAAACATAATTAAAATGCATTCTTAAATTCCTCAGCTTGGATTTTTGGTGACTCATCCAATGCCTTTCTCTCTGCAGCTGGATATTTTCAGAGCATGAATGAATTCCAAGTATGAAATCTCAATTTAGACAGGACAAAAGTTATGACAGCAGGTTGAGGAAGTGACCAAAATAAAGGCAAATTTATATTGGCTACTTTGATGAAGATGGTTCCTTCTTTTCTGCCTTATCATCTTGACTCCCTGCTCTCACAAGAGAAGGGTGTAGCAGCCGTGGCTGGGACAGGCTGCTTTTTCTCATCTGCTGTTGAGCGAGGATTTGCATCTCTCTACTACTGGTGCAGCCTGTGCTACCCTACTCAAGGGACCACATCAGGCAGCAAGACTCAAGCCCAGTGAAAGGCTGCACTGGGATAGCTACATCCCCGAGCCTCTGTTCCCTGTGCCTTTGCGTACTTGCTCGGATAGCTGGCATCCTTGGTGCAGGCCACCAAGACTGATGATCATGTGTCTGCTTCTGTGTTTAAAAATAAGTGATCATTATTTCCACTCACCAGGGACAAATGGTTTATTAAAGTTTCTTGGTCTCCAGTCTGGGGGTTGGAGTTTTAAAACCCTAAGTGGTTCAGAAGTTGAGACTCCACACCATCACAGTACGATTAAGGCAATGGTACCTGTGTGGGGTCCTACTGCTATGGCAGAGAGTTATTTTACAAAGTCCCTTGGGTGTTCAAATTCATCCCAAAGAATTGTAGAATGGTGTGGGTTGGAAGGGACCTTAAAGGTCATCTAGTTCCAACTCCCCCCTGCCGTGAGCAGGGACACCTTCCACTAGACCAGGTTGCTCAAAGCCTCATCCAACCTGGCCTCCCACACCTCTCCTTCCTTTCCCACAGTCCCCAGATGAGCAGAAGTAATCTGGGTTTCTTGAGTTGTGAAGCCTCTGAAGCTTGCTTTTCTGCAGACCTTTGCAAACAGCCAATGTGTCATCCGTGGGAGCCTGGTGACACTCGGGAGTGTGCGAGGCCAGGGAGCGGCAGTGGGAGGGCTGCCTTTGCAGCAGCAGGGCTGCCTTTGCCACCTGAATACTCTGCTGTCATGGGGGCCTGGGGGCAGCTCAATGCTTGATTTTAAAGAGATTACAGGGCACCCAAAATCTGTCGAGACCTCCTTCACAATCCTCCCGGTGAAATAAGTGCAGAGAGGTTGCTCTCACATATTTTCTTCTCAACCTTTTCCTTGCCATGGGCAGGAGCGAGCTGTTCCGTGTTGTTATAATTCAACTTGTGGCCATGAGAGATGCAGCCTGCTTGCTTGGCAAGTGGGAGGCCTGCTGTGGCCAGCACAGCCCCCAGCCCTGTCTGTCTCCACACAGCCCAGTGACGAGGGATTTTTGGGTGGTTAGTGCCATTTGCCAGGAGCTATAGCCTCTCAGGCCATGTCTTGTTCATTTGAAATGCCCAGTCCCTCAGTCAACTGCCCTTTATATAAAATCTCTCTTGGTATCCATCATTGCCTTTCTATGTGATCTCATCTAGGTGTTCCTGCTTCGGCAGGGGGGTTGGACTAGATGATCTTTCGAGGTCCCTTCCAATCCCTGACATTCTGTGATTCTGTGTGTGATTCTGTGATTGCTGTCACTGGGCACTGAGGCTCCCTGAGAGCCACAGGCATGCCAGCTCTGCTGCTAGTGGGGCTGTGATCCAGAGGAAGGACCTGCCTAGACATATTTCAGTGCAAAATCAACTTCCACCTGGGAAAAACCTGCGCTCCCTTCTGTCTGTGAGACTACATCCTGAAATAAAACCACAGAATTATTTGTGCCAAATCTCAGTCACCAGCCCAGAGGCTTGCAAAGGGTGTGTGCCCTCCAACACCCGCCCCATCTTCTTGTGCCATTCCACTTGCTGCATTTCTTTCTATAGCTGTAACTTTTATCATCTAGCTGCCTCTGCCCTGCCGAGAGCTGCTAGCCATGGGGGTTTGCTGTCTCTTGGCTCGCTGCCGCCCAGATGGAGATCAAGCCATCCCCATACAGGAATTTCAGGCAATTCTTTGAAAATGCAGTGGTAGTGCAGAGGCTCTCCCTGCTGTGGGGAGGGTAGAGGGGGAGAAAACCCAGAGCCAGCAGCCCCTGTTGCTCTTTTCTCTCCTCTGGTACATAGAAAAGCAATACCGTACAAGCGAAGGATGAAATCTGGGTGTACAGGTGCACTTCTGGCACTGCTTCATCGCAACAGGCTGCCAAGCAGCAGCTCCTGCTTTTGGGGAGGTCCAAGGAAGGAAAAGCCCACATCCCCAAGGAAGCAGAAGGTTATTCTCTGCCAGTCACCTTTGTATCACATTCCTCTCCTTACTCAGCAACTGTGTTTTCCTCTCCAGTTGCTCAGCAGCTCACTTTCAGGATTTTTTAAAGGTCCCTGGTGCTGCAGAAGAAAGGAGTAAAAGTGAATTTGGGTGGTTAGAAATGGAGGTATCTAAGCAACCCATGAAGGCATCGGTGGACCCACAACTCTGAAAATGCTCAGAAACATAGTAGAGGTGCGTATCCCCACTACTAGAGATTAGATCAATTAGATCATTTATTGGGTAGAATTAAAAAGATGTGTTTTAATTTTGAGTACTGTTGGAGAGAGATGTGAGATAACCAAAAAAGAAAACATCTTCAGAAGTCTATCAGTGCCACACACACACAAATAATAAAAAAAGCTTGTGCTTGATTTTAGCACTGCACATGAACTCAAAACCAGCAACAAGGAGGTCATTAAAAACACACTAAGGGATGCTACCCCAAAAATGAGCTTCACATCTTTTTCAAGCCAGACCTGAAATCTTCCCCCACTCCTGTAGCAGGGCAGCAGCTGCACACAGCATGGGGATGTGTGGGAATGCAGGAGTGACTCATCTCTAAAATCATACTGGGATACTTTCAGATAAACTAATTAAGATTAGGTTTTTCACCTTGAGAGTGCAAGTTAATTTAGAAAGTTGTCTGATCTTGATGATCTACAAATGTCTTTTACTAGAGATGAACTCTGGCCTGCTGGACATTTTAAAATAAAAGTTGGTATGTCCTTAGATAATAAACACAAAGAAAGCCATGTTATCATTTTAAATGTCAAAAAGATAGGTGAGCATCAGTTTTGGAGAACTCTTACAAAGTAGCTGTTTTTCCTATCTTTTGACTCCCACTGGGAATTCACAGCAAGGCTTTCTGAACAATTTAGTTTAGACACCAAAGTTACTAAACAATTTGCTCAGAGAATGGTATCGGAGAGAAAATGGTGTTGTCTTTAGCACAAATGAACAGCTCTTTGTGAGATATTCTAATGTACAGTATCAGTGTTTTAACATGCAAAAAGAGGCTAGACTCTACCTGAAGTTTATTCGGTGTAACACAGACTGTGACTAGCAGAAGGACAATAAATAAGAAGTGCTTCAGAGCTTACAGAAATCTCTGGCCCATGTTTGATAATACAAAGGTTGTTCAAAAGCCACCAGCACAGGGCTGAAGTAGACAAAACACTGTGAATCTTAGTGCTCAGCATCCTCCCACAGAGCAAAGGGATCTCAGATGGGACTGAAATGCCGCTGCTAATCGGCTCCTCCACAGGCAGCACACACAGAGCGGGGCTTTGCCTCCTGCCTGGCACCACCTGCATGGGGAGAGGTGGCACCGTGGGGTGGGCAATGAGGAGGGGTCCTCCAGGCTTGGCTGTTGGGCTTCCCACTCCCTGCTATAGCACTGCCACAGGGTTGGACCCTGTTGCTGTAAGGCTGTGCTGCTGAGTTTGTTATGGCTGGTCAGCTGGCTTTTGGGTTTGTGCCTGTATCGTGAAAATCAGGATCATACAGTCATCATGAACCTCATGTACAGGATTGACTTCTCATAGGGATCTCCTTGAAGAGTAGGACTTGCTCATTTTCCTCTGTGTGCATGTGCACAGTGCACGGGTGTGCGAGTGTGTGTGCATGCACATAAATAGAGCCTAATAATATCATTAAATGAATTCCTCTTGTTGCTATGGGAACACACACTTACTATTGCATCAAGCACGTGCAGCAGAAGTGGGTGATATAAGGCCAACACTGGAGCAGATCTTTGGGCTTATCTTCTAACATGTTTCCTTTTTCAAAGCAGACTGGGGGAAAAATGGACTGGAGTGCCTGAGGCATGGAGGTGCAAATCAAGAATCGGTGATCTCCTCCCAACTTGCAAACAAACCAGTCTTCACACCTAATATTAGCAAGCCTTACCTGGCATGCTGGCCTGCACCTGAGACTGGTGTCCAAGGAGATGAGCAGTGGGCCGGCAGAGTGGCAGGAGGAGGCAGCACAAAGCATCTGCCCTTTCAAAACTTCTTGGTGATTCATCAGGGTGGGGGAGAAAAAAACCCATCCCAAAACCCACCAAAGGAGCAGAAACTTGCAGGGCAGCTAAGGATCCCAAAGTCACGCTTTTAAATCAATGTCCCCATGCTGGACAGCAAATGTGCATGCAAGTGTCCCCCACTAATGAGCAGCGTTTTGGAGGCATCATGGTCCAAAAGGTCTGGTGGTGAGGAGCCCTCTGCCCTGACCACCACTACCACCCCCCGTGCTGAGGGGCTGGTAGTTCTCACAGCAGCAACCTCAGTTCCCTCCTGCCCTGCTTGCAGTGTGGAGAGCAGTATTTCCCTGTAACATCACTGGTAGGGCCATACCGCTGCCTTCCTGTCATGCACAGGTTATAGCCCTCCTGCTGAGAGGAGCAGCTCACCTCAGGGATGTTTTCTTCCTTTCCATGGTCACAGCAGGACTATGAGTCCTCTAAGTGAAAGGACCTTTTTTTTTACTTTCTTTTGATTTCTAGCCCAAATCTGAGCACGGTGCAGCTCATGTCCAGCAAGCAGCCCTTCACCTCAGAAAGGCAGACTGAGCTGGAGCCAGGGACATCGACTGCCACTCCGCCTGCTGTGGGGGTATTTGTGGGGACAGCTTTGTTTTGAAGGGTTTTCCCTGATCCACCTGTCCCTGCTACAGCACGTTGGGAAGGTATTAGCCAGCAAATAAAAAATGTTGAAAGTGTAAAGCATCCCTTTAGAAGTGCAAGCTGTGTTTGAACAATTCATTATTAATAAACACATGTTCATAGCATCAAATCAAGTCCACAGCTAAGAAAGAAAAGTGGAATTGACTTATTGGATCCCATTGCAAAACATTCTTTACCACTTGCTTTCAAAATCATGTTTCATCACATTGAGTTCACCACTCTCCTTGCAACCTTATCGACCATACTGGCACATAGCCTTGCAAGCCCCCCAGGAACACACTTCGAGGGGTAACCAACAGCTTGAATGCAGAAGTAATGTGAATGAAACTATAGTGTGGACAGAAGAGCAGCTCTGCCAGGTTTCTGTTTGGCCTGTGCTGGGGTGGAGTTGCAGGCAGGGTGTGAGCTGGCTGAGACCATATCAGAGTGTTCAAAATTATGATGGAGCTGGAAGAACTTGGGCACATTACTACTTCCAGGCAAACAGATAATTGGCAAACAACCAGCTATTTGTTCATAAACCTCACAAAATGTAGTTAACCCCTGGGTCAGTCTCAGGCCAACAAGGTGTGACACATTTTGGCTCTGACTCCCATCTTGCTTTGCTTTGCTTTCTCTCATTTCCATAGCACTTTGGATGAGGAGGGACCAGCAGTCTGAGCTCATCTCTGCACTGCACCCTGTGATCAGCCTGAAGAGCTCAGTCCTCAGCAGAGGTAAGCAGTGGTGGCCTCTACAAGCTCCACACATCCCTTGGTCCCTTGTAACAGCAGGGGACTGACAAAGGAAAATGAACTCAGCATATGAACCATATTCCTCCTTATTAGCAAATACGAGCCTGTGCCAACCCAGAGGTGCTGGTCAGGACCAGCTTTTGGGGGTGAAAAGTAAGAAAAGGAAAACCTTTGCTATGTCACCTCAGAGGACATAGCTGGCCAATACCTTAGATAATTAAGAGGAGGTGAAAAAGCACCTTGATAATGGGTATAATTAAAAATTAAGCCAGCTGCACAGTAGGGAAAACAATTCCTTAAGACTCTGTTTTGGAGGAAAAAAAATCCTGTTGTCTCCTTCACAGGCAGGCAGCTGAAGCCTGGAAGCATTAGGTCTGAAGAGCATTGGCCTAATGCAGAAACGTAGAGCCCTGCAGGAAAGGCTTGAAGCAACTCAAGAGCTCTAAGTACCTTCCACCCCAATGCAGACACCCACACTCATCTAATTTAATCCTACTCATCCCTCCACGCTCCTCAGAGCCTGACTTATCATGTACCTTTATAATTACTACTAATTTCCATTTTAACAAAGTAATTTCTGATCCAAAACTTGGATGCAAGAGTAGAATCATAGAATGGTTTGGGTTGGAAGGGACATTTAAAGGTTATGTAGTCCAACCCCCCCACAGTGAGCAGGGACATCTTCAACTAGATCAGGTTGCTCAGAGCCCCATCCAACCTGACCCTGAATATTTCCAGGGATGGGGCTTCTACCACCTCTCTGGGCAACCTGTTCCAGCGTTTCACCACCCTCATTGTAAAAAATTTATTCTTATATCAGTCTAAATCTACCCTCTTCTAGTTCAAAACCATTTCCCCTTGTCCTATTGCTAAAGGCCCTGCTAAAAAGTTTGTCCTCATCTTTCTTAAACTCCCTTCAAGTACTGAAGGGCCACAATAAGGTCTCCCTGGAGCCTTCTCTTCTCCAGACTGAATAACCCCAGCTTTCAGCCTGTCCTCATAGGAGAGGTGCTCCAGCCCTCTGATCATCCTCGTGGCCCTCCTCTGGACCCGCTCCATCAGGTCCATGTCTTTCTCATGCTAAGGACTCCAGAGCTGGATGCAGTACTGCAGGTGGGGTCTCACGAGAGCAGAGTAGAGGAGCAGAATCACCTCCCTTGACCTGCTGCTATGCTGCTTTTGATGCAGCCCAGAATACAGTTTGCCTTCAGGCCTGTTAGTGCTCATTCCCAACTCGAGTCCAGCTTTTCATCCACCAGCTGGGGTGTCAGCTTTAATATAAAATTAAACTGAAGGTAAAGGTGACAAGGTTGAGGTTATTAGCATCACAGGGTGCTTACAGGGCAGAGTGTAAGGGCCGGGGTGGTTACATCTCCCAAGGCAGCAGGAAAGGCTGGGAAAAATCCACGGACATGGAGAACTACTCCAGCCCTGTGCAAAAGGACTGGAGGGTACTACTGGATGGTGTTTATCCCATCAAAGGGGGGGGCCTAATCCCATCACAGAGGGAAAGAAAAGTTTGTGTAATGTGAGCTGCCTTCTGAGAAGCCATGCTAACTACGTTGGTTTGGTTTGCAGTGTATAATACTTGGCTGATAGAGCTGCTCATGCATCTTCCTTTAACCAGGACGGCTTCTCCCCAAGAAAACATTGGGGTGGGGGGTTGACCTTTTTACAACGTTTCTGGAGCTATATCTGCAGGAGCACCTGCAGAATGATTGGTATGAGGTCCAGGTGGCATCAACATTTCCACCATTAAACTCCCATTCCCAGCCATTGCACTACTCTTTGGAAAACCAGCCATTTTAAAGGCCTAAATATACATCTGAGTGGTTGGCATTGCATTCTGTTTGTACAACATAAATGTCAACAGAGCCTGACCAGGGGTACCTAGGCAACAGCTAATTTTGAGGTCAGTGATTAACTCTTCTTTGTCAGAACGTAATTTACCATCAAATTAGCTCTTGCTGAATATAGCACTTTCTGGATTAAAAAGGGCCTTCTTGCTATTTTTAGACAGTGAAAGCCATTATTATTGGTGGCAAGTGATGTTTGCTGCATTTTATCCTGGTTGAAATACTGATGTTCATGAGGGGAGCAGTCTCTTAGGGGGGCTGCCCCCCTAATCTGGGATTCCCAAGGAGAGGAACCAAAGGCTCAGCTCAGCCACTGTGTTTGTGACCATAGCAGGGAGCAATCAATTTCTTTTTTTTTTTATGGCACATATACACACTTCCTTGATTAGATAAAAAGTGGATGCTACCAATTAGCACATACATCAGCAGCTTAGTAAAGTATTGATGCTCAACTTGCATTTGCTCCTTCCCTCCCTCCCCAGAGCACCATGACGCTATCCTCAACTCTTCAACTCCCATAACCATCCTGGCCCCTACGCTCTGCCCTGTAAGTACCCTGTGATACTAAAAACTTCAACCTTGCCACCTTTACCTTCAGTTTACTTTTATATTAAAGCTGACACTAACAGAAAGGAAAAAAAAAAAAGAAGTTTTCTGAGAATTTCCAATTTTCTTTTGCTGCCACAGCTAAATAATCATCAATTTGTTTCTTGCTGGCAGGGACCCAGGCTGTTGAGCAATAACAGGCTTGTTTTGAAGTTGCTTTAATTTGTTCTCTTAGAAGAAATGTCTTTGCTAAGTGTTGCCAAGCTGGCATGTAAAGAAATATGAAACTATATTTGTACCTGGAAAACTCAAATAAAATATGTAAAGCACTAACTGTTATAATAATCAGGGCATATAAGTGTGTGTGTGTGTGTGTGTGTGTGTAAATACACCCAGAATATATATATATATATATATACACACACATATACACACACCCAGCATTCCCACTGGCAGGCAGGGAGCTTGCTTGCTTTCCATGCTAGGAGGCTGTAGAGAGGTGGGTGTTGGTCTCATCTCCCAAGTAACAAGAGATAGGACAAGAGGAAACCGCCTCAGGTTGTGCCAGGGGGGGTTTAGATTGGATATTAGGAAAAAATTCTTCACCGAAAGGGTTATCAAGTATTGGAACAGGCTGCCAGGGAAGCGGTTGAGTCACCATCCCTGGAGGTATTTAAAGGATGTGTAGATGAGGTGCTTGGGGACATGGTTTAGTGGTGGACTCAGCAGTGTGAGGTTTTTGCTTGGACTCAATGATCTTAAGGGTCTTTTCCAACCTAAATAATTCTGTGATTCTATGATTTCTTATAGTTTAGTGAGCCAAGCCCATCCAGTGTTTCTTGGCTACCACCTTGTAAATATGTAGGTTAGTTGACACCTGGAAAAGACTGGCTGTGGAGACAAGACAAACTTCATAACTGGAGTTTTAAAGGATTTTTAAGTGTGAATTGGAAAGCGATCTGTCAGGGATAGCTTAAGTATAGTTGATTTTGTACTGAGGCTGTGTGGAGATGGACCAGAGCAAGCACAGGGAAGAAACGAGGCTACAGCCTTGTAGGGTGAACAAAGATGGGGATTTTGGTCCTGTCTCAAAGGGGATGTTGCTATATTAAGTACAGTGACTGCCTAATGCCATATAGTTGTTGGCCCAAATTTTTCATAGGGCATGTAGTTAATTCATTCCCGTGGGAAATGTGGAGTTGGGAATCAGACCTCTCCCTCTATTTCAACAAGGACTTGTTCAGTCACTAGGCAAGTACCTAGAGGGCTATGTCTGGACGAACATTGTCTCCTAGATTAAAAAAAAATAAAAAATAAAAAATTAATAAGCCCTGCTCAGGTCTCTAAAAGCAAGGACATGGTTACCAATTTTTGGAAGAGAGTTCTAGTGCAGATCCCTCTTGTTCAGAGGTGCAGCTCTGCTTCCTCAGCTCGTTCCTCTGACTAGCTCCATGGAAGTCAAGGCTGAGCCTATTCCCTTTTCCATTTGGATCCTATTCTGACCTCTACCTGCTCAAGGGATCCTCAGCGTTGGAATTCCTGGCTTACTTACAAATAATTTTTTTCCTATTTTGTGGGAGGCACATACCTTACTGTAGTTCCCCAAGCCCCTGATAGGGACTGGCCCGCAGAGCCAGTTCTATGCTGCAAGCAGGGAAATTGCTTGTGGGTGATGGTGGGGCTGCCTTCTTGCAGCCTCAGAGAGAGCAATTTCAGAGAGGAAGCTGGGCACAGCACTTTTTCCACAGTGAAATTTATTTTTAGATTGCATTCTAGTATCTGGAAAAATTGTTCTCAAACTCGCTATTAACTTTAACGAAAAAAATATATCTACACCCTCCTGTGTAATAACTAATCAACAACTTATAGGATTATGTGAAACAATATAAACATTTTAGTGAAATAAATTTGCAGTTTCTTTTTACAAAGCTGAAAAAAAGACATTGGTTAGGTAAACTCAAGACTTCCTCTCTTAGATGTGCAGAAAAGCCTGTGAACAATTTAAAGGCTAGTTTAAAGCCATTTAAAAACTTGAGCAAAAAGGTTTTGGAAAACTTTAAAAGAATGAAAACAATAAAAGACCTTGTTCCATTGCACTTGATGACACATCTAACAATGAATGACCTTTGCTGCTCCTGATTTCTTTCCATCAACAGAACAAGCAGGGCAAGGAAGAAGAAGTTGCAAAATACGTGTATTTAGCTTCAGTATATTCCTGACTAATCTCTAGAAATAAACAGAGTGGACCAGAGGCTATCTTTTTTAATAAAGGTAAGCAATGACCGTGCCTTTCCTAACGAACTTTATACAAACCCATGTGCAGTTCTTCTAGCATCCAAGTGTTGCTGGCAAATGTTATTCCTTCATAAACTAAGCCAGGTCCTCCGGCTTAGCCTGGCTGGCTGGTGGAAGTGGTCCGACAGATGTGGAAATTGCTAAGAAGGCGTGTAGCTCACTCTCGTAGTCGCTAGGTCCCTACCAAAAGATTATATGAAAGCTCAAGCACCTGAAAAAAAAAATAAACATCTCTGGGTGGTGAGCACTCAGAAGAGGCATCTCCCAGGGGAGAGTCCCTGCCTGACTAAGCTTAAGAGGTCAAAGCTGCATCAAAAACTCATCCCATCTGAAGTGGGAGCAGTAGGAGAAGTGTTCATTGACTGCCTGGGACCATGCCACTGTCAGCCATGGGCAGAACCAGCAGCTGCCAAAACAGTGGGATGGGGCAGGGAGAGGGGAGGTTGAGGGGGAATCCTGCCCCACAGAGGAAAAGGAGTGGAAGAAGATTCTCTCTTTAAGTTGTTGCAAAGTCCTTTGAGAGCCATAAGTGAAAGCTCAAAATAGTGTTCGCTATGTTTCTGTCTGTTTTTCTGCACATACCCGCATCTGCATTTTCTTTTCACTGAAAAAGAAATGCATGATAGGTCAAACTCTGTGGGTTTCAACCTAAGGTTTAGTCTGAATTCACCCCTGATGATAAGTATTTGTTACAACATTTAAAGCAAATTTCCATCCGCTTATGTGAAGTTTGTTCCTGTACTTTCTGCTAGTGATGCAGAGGTCAAATAAGACACAGAATCGCTTCCCAAAGCACCCATGAAATCCATTGAAGAAACACAGCTTTGTGAATGCAAGAGTAACCCAGGATTTGCATCCCAAGCACGTGCTAGAAAAAGTGGGATAGCTGTGTTCATATGCTTATGCACTCACATATAGCACTGCTGCACAAATAAAGTGATTTGACAGGCATGCAGGCTGTTTTCTGGACTGTCTCTTCATCAGGGACAGAGCAGCCAGGCAGCTGAACACTCATCCCAAGGGGACTGACGGCACCGCGAGCGCTTCAACAAGTAGCACAGTCAAAGACTGCGTGGGAAACACAATGTGTGGTGGAGAAACTGGACTGTGTAAGGTGCGACTGAAATGCTAAATGGTGCCTGAGCCCCTCTGAGGCTGATGCCATCAGTAGGTTTTACAATACAGCATGTTTGCAGGTGGACACCTGTCTAGATCTGAAGGATCAGCCAGGGGGTATTGTTAATAAGGACCTAGTCATTGGTGACACCAAGTGCTGAGGCTGAGTTCACCAAGTCAGGAAAATGTTAAACTTGAAGAGGTGCCTAAATGGATCCCTAAGTGTTTGAAACATCTTTTCACGCCAGCTGCATAGAAATCTCTGAAATGCCAGCGCTGGTTAGCTCACCATCTGCGTTATCTCCCTCTCCCTTCCCCTCCTCCCGCCTTTATTGTAAGGCTTCTTTATGTTGCCAGAAGAAAAATGACTCCTCAATATTTTCAGCGTGTTATTGGAAAGAAAAAATTTCAAGTACTTTTTTTTTTTGTTCCAACTCATGCTATGTAAAGCACATTTAATAATACTTAACATTTACTCAGCCTACTTATTAATCATTAAAGAATAACAACTATCAAAATAATCCATAGTTAACTGAAATTAAGTAATCACATATTAAAATTACACTGCAATACTGCTCAGCTTTCAGGACAGATGGAGAAGTCAAGCAGAGAATTTTTAGATCGTTTATTTCAGCAACTTTTTAATTTTGTTGCCGCTTAATTTTCAGAAATTTGCTAAGATAATTACTGAGTTATATCATATGCTGTGCTTAGGTATGCACTGCTGAAGCACAGGTTTGTATTTTTATGTCCTCCCGTGAGGCCATGAGGTCTGCAGATCCAGTCTCAGCTAGGAAGCCAAGATGAAAACACCTTGATGTAAGAGCAGGAGGTCTGGCCGGACTTCTCTCTGCTGCTTCTTGTGGGGCCATGGTAAATGAGCGCAGCTGTCAGACGCCAGCTTTATCTGCTCTTTGAATCCTTTTTTCCCACAACCAGTTAAAATCAAGAGTCATCCAGATGGCTCATCTCTTGTTGGAATGACTGGTGCAAGAAGCTGTACTAAGAAGATAAAAGGCCTTTAACAATAGCTCTGGAAATATAAACAGTTCCCAAGAAGGTGTAACCATTTTAGTAAGCATGGAGTTGGTCACTAACCCCGCCAATTGGTATTCAGCAACGTAAGAGAGATGAGGGAGATGCAGAGTGCTGCTCGCTGAGCACAGTGAGTCAGAACGTGACACAGACTGCAAGAGTATCCTCCTCTTGAAAAGAATAGGCACATGAGAATATATGGGCTCCTGTATAGGCACAGGAGAATATATGGCAGCAGGGCACCACACAGGACAACCGGCTGCAGGCACAAGTTGCAGTAAGAAAAGTCCTACTGGAAAAAAGGGAAAAAATCTTTATAGTTGAGGGTGAAGTATAGGTGCATGTTGCCCAGAGAGGTTGTACAATCTTCTTCCTTGGAGATATTCTGTATGAGATCCTGCGGAAAACCTTTGCATGGCTGATGCTGTCCCGGCTCTGAGCAGGTGGTGGGCCCAGGGAGATGCCCCAGACCTGACCTCCATGGCTGCCTTCCAAATTCAACTGTTCTGAGATCCCTGTTTCAGAAATCCTGGGAAGCAATGGCTTCAGTTGTTTAGAGATACAAAGTGTCCACAGCTTGTCTTGACAATAGCGTTTTGCCTGCAGGAGGATGTGGATGGGGATGGATGTAACGAATGCTGACACTCCAATTCCCTTTGAATGTGCCCACCTCTCACCGTGGCACAGCCTGCGTGCCTTCTTCGTTTGGACTGTCCAAAGCAATAAACACATTTTCTTCTAACGAATTTTTCCAAATTGTGTCTAAATGGTTTGCATGCTGTTCCCATAACTGAGAGGTAATTTTATTTCCATGTTCTTTTGATCAGCAGTTACAGAACAAACAGAGCTGGCAACGCGTACTGGCAGCGCAGAAGGCCAACCATATCCTGGGCTGCATCAAGAGAAGCGTGGCCAGGAGGTCGAGGGAGGTGATTCTGCCCTTCTACTCTGCTCTGGTGAGACCTGGAGTACTGTGTCCAGTTCTGGGGCCCCCAACATAAGAAGGACATGGACCTACTGGAGCAAGTCCAGAGGAGGGCGACAAGGATGATCCGAGGGCTGGAGCACCTCTCCTATGCGGACAGGCTGAAAGAGTTGGAGAAGCTGTTCAGCCTGGAGAAGAGAAGATTCCAGGGAGATCCTACAGCGACCTTCCAGTACCTGAAAGGGCCTACAAGAAAGCTGGGGAGGGACTTTTCATAAGGGCAGTTAATGACAGAACAAGGGGAAATGGTTTTAAACTGGAAGAGGGCAGGTTTAGATGAGATATTAGGAAGAAGTTCTTCACTGTGAGGGTGGTCAGACACTGGAACAGGTTGCCCAGAGAAGCTGTGGATGCCCCCTCCCTGGAGGTGTTCAAGGCCAGGCTGGATGAGGCTTTGAGCAACCTGATCTAGTGGAAGGTGTCCCTGCTGATGGCAGGGGGGTTGGAACTAGATGATCTTTAAGGTCCCTTCCAACCCATACTCACCCATGCTATGATTCAGTGATTCTATGAAACAGGCTGTCCCAGACTGGGGAGAGGCACTTTTTGCCCCCCACAGCACTAGGAAAGCCACGTTGTTGCAGATGGACACTGCCACCCATGTTTGCTCCACACTGGGTTTGGTAGCGACTGGTAGGGGGTCCTTTGCTTCATCCACTCCCCTGCTTTAGAGAGGCAACACAGTGGCTGCGGGTTCATTGCGAGACCCAAAGGGTGAGGAAGGAGAGAGCTGGTGGTTCTTAGGCTCCTGCAATTGGGTCTTCTCCGGTTCGACCTCGTCATTTTGGGGGACCTGGAGGAACACTGCGGATGCTTTTGCTGGCAGATGG
>NW_010293116.1:0-3155 GCF_000700745.2 Antrostomus carolinensis
ATATATAAATGTATAATAATATAGTATATCTGTTATATTGCACTATCACTATAGTTGCATTTATATGTAAATATAATGTATGTAGAATAACAGGAATGTGTGTCTCTTTGAACACTGGCCCATTTGAATTTCCACCCTAGAGAAAGGGAAACATTTTTTTTCTGTTCATTTCCTGTGTGCTATTGACCTTTATTATTTTTCATATTGCTTTGAGTGTATCTATTAATATACCAGAGAGAGAAAAACCAGAAAACTCCAGTGAGATTTTTGACATTCTTAAGCAATTTTTACCAGTTAACCTGTTCTCTCGTGTTAGCAATCCTGCTTTCTCGTGTCAAGTCACAGCAGATAATAACATTCAAAGAGCTAAGAGGGATGACTATTGGCATCTTTCCCCAAAAACTTTCTGAAAAAAGCATTCCCAGGTTTAAACAGATACTTATGCAGGGCTTATGGTGGACTTCAAAGCACAGAGCTAAGGTTCAGAGTACGTTTTCGAGCCCTACATCATCTTGAGCTAGCCACTCCATTTTTTTTCCTCAGTTTCTTCATCTACAAAATTCAGGTGGAGTTTAATCCATGGAATGAATATTACCACCATGGTCATTACAAACAGAATTTTAAGCATAGTCAATCTTTTAACTTGTAGGCGTGCATATCCCTAGTCATCCTCTTAGATCTTGTGCTTGTAGACTAACAAAACATGAAGTCCTTCACTTCCAGTGACAAAAATGCAAATGCTGGTGTGTTCTCAGTGTTTCTCTCATAACAAATCCCAGGCTGAAAGCAAAACACAGCACTGTTCTAGCTACTAAAAAGGAACCCAGCTCTGATCCAGCTAAAAACCAGGACACAGTGTGATCTTCACACACACAGAATCACATTGTTTACTGGAGGAATGGGGTATGATAGCTCCTTCACAAATCAGGCTATACATGTAGGTGTTTCATTACAGACCTAGAAGCATAACTTTTGTCTACAATTTAGAAGTAGTGTTGATGCCAATCCCATTTACTTGATGTTCCATGACTTGCTCAAGTCTTGGAAAGTGCCTTCTAAATTTTAAGCAGAACATTAAAACCAATGAGAGCCGACTGCACTGAGCATCTGCTGGTACTGAGCCCTTACTAACTTCTCTTTCCATCTTTCCATCAGACCTCAGACTGGTAGCATTTAGAGAATACTGGCTCTCTGTCAGAGGACAGCCTTGCTGTTCTCAGACCTGCAAAAGAAGGTGTCTGAAATATTGTAATGCTTCTGGCAATACTTCAGGGCAGAAATAAACAGTTATTATCTCAAAATTCTTTACGATTCAGCATACAGAAATATAAACACGGCAGTAATATATGCTAGCAATGTACTTATTGTAAGCAGAGATCCATAATCCTGAAACTCTAGAAGTCTAAGTGATGAATTACTTCCAAGGTCACGCTTACCAGACTGAAGTAATTCTATTTATCAGAAAACGTAGCTGAAAGGGCACAAAGAATGCCGTGGGTTTTATTATTCTTCCTGCTGTTGAATAGTAATAGAGTACAACACGAACAAAAAATCAGTTAGGCTCCCATTTAGTAATTAAGGTACTTAGGACACACTGCCACCTCTTCGTCTAGCTCATTAGCCCATCACTTTAACCCCGCTGCAATGAGCACAGCAGAGCTGCTGCCCGTGAAACCTTCTTCATGCAAAGCATCTCGTCCCCACCGAAATCCGTGGGATGACTTGCACTGCGGAGGACTTTCTGCTTGGATAAAAGGAAGGATTCTGCAGTTTTCAGCCACCACTACACTGCAGAACAACTTTTTGGTTTTGTGCATCAAACTCCCACCCCGTGCACTGATTTAGTGTGTTAAAATTTGCATTTCCACGTGCCAGCAATAACTGTTGTTTACAGCATTCATCAATGTAAATGTATAAAGTTAGGAACGACAGTGTCTGTCATCTTGATCTCGTTTTCTTCAAGTCAGTGAGAATTTACAGGATCACCAGCCTCAAAGGAGGCACCATGCTCCCTGTTCAGCACATCCTGGTGTTTTGCTAATAGAAAAATGCAGATTAATTTTCAGAAGCTTACACAGTCATGCTAGTGCATAACCCCAATTAGCTAAAACCTCAGTACTCTTCATATGAAGCTAAGTGCACATCGTATCCTGCTTGCTTAGTCCACAGCTCAACTATGTGGTTTGAGAAGGGTTTAGTTTTGTTTAAAAATCAAATAAACTATCCTTCTGTAAATAACATTGGTATCCACAACCAAAGAGCAAAAAATGTTCAAAAATCTCCAGGGCACTAGCTAATTGTAACTGTAGTATTTGTCCTTGTCAGTGATTGTTATTAACATCTGTTTAACTGTTTGAGAGTCCCCAGCTCAAACCAGTTAGAAATAAATCTGAGGAAGGAGAAGAGTTATTCTACGAATACCCTGAAGTGTAACCCTTTTGGATGAAATACTTTCAACAAATGCTTTCCTTTGGAAGCAACTACATTGAGCTACCAGATCTCTCTCAGTTTTACTCTCTCTCACACACACACCACACACACATCCTTTGGAGAAACAGAGCAAGAAGAGCCGTACCTAACATTTTCACAGTTTGCTTGTTGTTCTTATCCCTGATGACAGCGTTCGGACCGATGTTCTTTCTCTTTCTCCTCCAGAGCTTCCTCCCGATGAGGCTGTAGAGCACAGTCAGGCAAAACACGGGCAGGAAAAAGAAGATGCTGGAGGTCCAGACCATGATGGTGAGGAGCCCCGAGCGGATGGCGTACTCCGTGGCTCGGCACTCGTTGGTGCTCAGGGGGTTCGTGCCGTTCTCGTGCTCGACCCCCACCAAGACGAAGATGGGTCCAGCGCTAATGAAGGAGATGGCCCAGAGGAAGAAGATGACCAGCTTGACCTTCCCCTTGGTGATGATGACTTTAGCTCGGAGGGGGAAGCAGATGGCGACGTACCGCTCCACGCTGAGGGCGGTGATGTTGAGGATGGTGGAGTAGGTGCAGCTCTCGCTGACGAACTGGAAGAGCTTGCAGAGGAGGTCCCCAAAGTTCCAGGGCCGGTACTGCCAGAGGCGGAAGAGGTCCAGGGGCATGCAGAGGAAGATGAGCAGGTCGGAGAAGGCCATGCTGGACAGGTAGAAGTTGGTGGTGGTCCTCATGTC
>NW_010293117.1:0-6639 GCF_000700745.2 Antrostomus carolinensis
TTCACAAATAGTTTACATAATTATGATGGACTTCGAGGGGTTACCCAAATATATTTTACAGCTCTTATACAACAAGCATCACACCTCAGTTCTGCAAAGACTGCTTTATCCATGTGAATACAGAAGATCAGAGTCCAAGGTTTTCTCTCTTCCACAGGGGAAGCTTGCAAAGTAAGGATATTATCCAAAACCGAAAACAGGCTTCTTTTACAGTAACGGTTATAAAAGCAAATACAAGCAGGAGCCAATGAATATTACAGAATTTAAATTACAGCTGAGGTCACCTTCTGAACTGGTCACAGTGTTTGCTGTATCTATATTGCAAGGAAGACACACAAAGCATCCTGTGCCACTGAAAATGTTTTTAAAGAAACAGAATCCAAAAAAATAATACCTCCCATGCTCAAATAACACCACCTTGAAAATTAGCAAGGGGACAATGGCGTAGTCAACACGACAAGCAAATGATTCCACAGCTGGCTGCAACTGCACGCTTCAGGAACACGCTCTCTCTCCTCCACCTCCCAAACTTCCACCTTTGCTTATGCAGCTGCCCAGCTGTGCCTGCCTGACTCCCTTGGGCAGCCCGGGAATCTTATCCACAAAAAATATAAACAAACCAACCCTGCCAGCTTAGTGCTCTGAATCAGATCACCAACAAGATGTGACACCAGATAACCAGAGTCAGAGCAAGAAACAGGAAAGGTCCTCCCAAGTGGGAGTACAATAGTCTCCTGTGGCAGCAGCAGCAGCAGCAATGTGCTGAACCAAAGTATCTGTCCACCCAGGCCCCTCTGTGAGAACAGCGATGTACCACATGAAGCAACACACTCAACAGCTGGTTCCAAGAGCTTTACAAGAAGAAAGCCATCGTGTGTGAAGCTATGTTTCACCTGAATACAAGAGTTTCAAAGCACATGATTTGGTCAGAAAATATTTGGGGCTTTTTCCCTGTAGTAAAAAGCATCTTAAGTACCACATGGTTTATTGATCTGGGATCACAAGAAGGAAAAGGAAACCTGCTTGCTTTGTGAATACTGAATGTGCTGGAATATTTGCTAAGACTTTAAGAGGTGCATGGCAAACAACTGCAACATATTTTGTTGGTTAAATTATCTTCCATGCAGATGTTAGCTTACCTTTAGCACAGATTGAAGCAAAAGAAATGCCAAATGGTATTAAATACTTTGCAATCATTCAGAATGTAACGGCCAAAGGAAAAAAAATCTGAATAAAATAATTGCAAATCCAGAAAGGAAAGAAATGCCAGAACCAACTTAGTATAATGGAATTTAAACCTTCTCTGCAGCTTACCATTAACACTTAGTGTTCAGTGTTGAAGTCTGGGTTAGTCAATTAGGCACAAACATATACCACTTAAAAGTAAAAAGCAAACAGTTTAAAAATATCTTTTTAAGTATTATAGAGTAAGGTTTATACAGTGGACCTGACAGTTATGGAGAGGCAAAAGAAACAACAGCTAGCTGGGCTTGCTTCCATAACATACTAGACAAAAATCCTTCTACACCCCCTCATTAAGACAAATATATGAAACACAATGAACAAACAAAAAACTTAAATATAAGCAAACGATACCAACGAACTGTACTTGAATACTCTACCTTCCTATCTGAAATTAAAAAATGTTAAAGGTCAAGTCCATTTTTTTATTGGAGGGAATGATGTGTTGTCAAACTATTCAAATGAAACCGCAAATGAATACCTAAAAAAAAAAAAAAAAAGAGCTTTTTTGTCTATGTGCCTACTCACACAGAGACATGTACCTGCCTGAACAAAAACTTTAGCTTAGTTCCTGCTGTCCAAATTACCACTTTAAAGTTTGGACAAAACGCAGCTACAGGGTGCGCTACAATCTATCATAAAACCCTAGTAAAAAAATTAACAATAGTACTAAACCAGATCAGCAGCTGACTCACAAGTTCCTTTAAAAGCTTCTAGATTATTTTTCTGAGCAAATAGAAAATCTGTACAAAATCTCACAGTTAACAGTAGGTCTAAAAATATTTATCCTAGACTGACATGCCATATAAATGCTGTAGATAAAACTCTGTATTAAAAATTAGGTATGGAAGTAGTCATAGCAGTAATTTTTATTACTGCTAATATATATTTGACTCAGTACAAATACTGTGGGTAATTTTCTGTAACTTCTCAGAAAAAAAAGTTAGATAGAAAATATATACTAGGCAGACTCATTCCTGAAAATTAAAATGGACTGTTTATGCTTTTATTTTTATTGAATTGGTTTCCGTGGTTTCGAATACCAGAACTGGAGAAAACTTGTAGCAGTACTGGAAATAATAGTTCAAAGTACTGTCTTCTTAATCAGTTTTTAAAAACTTTATTTATCCAAAAAATAATAATTTAATCTTCTATGAACTACACAATTTCATGCTCTGTAGTCTACTTACAGAATTACCCTAACAGTAAGACAATTTATATTGATTAATGAACTTAGAATTTCAGATCTGAAATCCACATTTGGTGAAAGCCTTCAATACTTAGGTTCAGGAAGCAGAACTTTTATATTCAAACTAATACTAAATGCAGAAAACAAAATAAAAATGTGCGTCAGTTTTATTTTAATTTACACAAAAACATCACAGCACACCTAAAAACTCAAGATTCCCAAACTGCAGTACAGAGCGGACTCTGGTAGGAGCTGACTCTGCACTCCTGTCACAGGCAGGATTACGAATTGATTTCCATGTGTCTGTATCTGAACCTGCACAGGCAGTGACACCGTCAGCAGAGGCAGCCTGCAGAAGAGACCTCTCTCCCAGTCCGCGATGCCAGAGCAAGCCTGCGGGCAAGGGAAGGCAGAGAAGAACAGGTTTGAAAAGTCGAGTCTCTCCCTTGATTTGGTGGGGTTGAACATAGGGTACGATTCAGAAATTAAGGAAAACACAATTCCAGCCTGGACAGTAAGGATATGCAATTAAATGGAAAGAGAAGTGAGATAATCCACCCTGGCTTGAGGAGCAACAGGACCTGGCCAGCAGAGCTAAAGCCATGGTGCTGCAGAACACATACACAGCCACACCAAGCTCAGAGCTACTGCTGATGCCAGCGCTACCCAAACTCACAGTTACAAATTTGTGTATGTTTTCCAAACACAACAACCTAAAATTTCCTGAAGCAAAACACAGAGTGATTTAAGCTATTAAAAAAACCACACACACACAAATACAAAAAGCCCAAACAACAAAATGTGGTTGAAATGACAACACAGTAACAAACACTTATGGTGTTAAGGTAAACATGCACATTCAACTCTAACATTTGGCATTACCACCACATGTAATTAGTCACTTTATCTGCAACAAAATATTTTTAATTTACTGCATGCTAAGGAAAGGCTTCAACCTATTTCCCCCCATAGGAACAAACTCTTATTCTACCTAGGTATTTAAAAAGTACCCTGATCTGAAGGCTTGTTTACAAAAAGAGCTACTGCAGTCTGAAGCTCACTGAGGATTTCAGAGTAATTTAAGTGCTGCAAAAGTTGTGTTCCCGTTACTTTAGTTTGAATGCATTACCATTTACCTTAAATTGACTCTGAACAAGTTAAGAGCTCTGCTAACATATGCTATACCAACACACAAGATAAAAACCCCTGCACAGTGGCTTATGGGGTTTCTAGGGTTTGTTTTGTTTTGTGGGGTGTGGTGGTTTTGGTTGGGTGTTTTATTTTTAAAGAAAAGACATAACCTAACAGTGGACTTCTCGTGCAAAACATCCATTTCTGTTGCTGAAAATACCACTCGTGTACCTACTAAATGCATTTGATAAGCATTCCTAATGGAGATTCTTACCAGAATATTATAAAGCTGGAGTGACCAGCCGCAGTTGGAAACGAATGAGTAAAAGCGGGGCATAATTAGAGCTAATTTAAATCTATTTCTAAAGCATGTATTACCAAATCAACATTTCAGTGAGTCCATGTTACTCGGACTGTGAACAGACATTCTTTCAGTCTACAATTCAAGAGCACAGGAAATTGAGCTACAAAGCATTTTACGCAGAACCAATTTTACACTCATTTGATGTGAAGTGTTTGCCCAGTCTAACTCTTGCTCTACCACCAAATTAATTCAAAAGAGTGTCAGTGAGTTAGCTTTGCACCATCGGCTGCTATGGTCTCAGAGTTGTTTGCCAGCACTACTCTTCACTTCATGCCAGATTAGGTGTCATCTGTCACCCTACAAAGGGCATAAAGCTAATAAAAACTTTGTATCTCATGCTCTAGCTAATTCAGCAGAAACGCTACCCTGTCACGTACGCACTTCTAGGGTAACCAGCACCACACGGGTCTGCTGTACGTCACCATGGATCTGCAGCAGCCTGGGAACAGCTATGCCAGTCACAAGCGCTGCTGCCCCAGCTGTTTGCCCCTTCCTCTGCCAAAAGTCACAGACCCACAGCTCTGCCAGCAGCACAGGTCATGGCCACATTCCCTGATCCACTTCAGGCAAAAAATCAACCCTGTCAGTTTAGACTACTTAAGTAAGTGGCAAGAGCTAACCTGGATACATCTGACTGGAGTGGATTAGCGAGTGCTCCTACAAACCATTTCACCAGTAGAGCAAGGGCAGCGGCCATCCACAGCTAATGGGCAGCACTGAGCAGCTGCAGCCGAGTCCCACAGTCTGTGCAGCCACACATCTGCATCAAGGGACACAGAAGCATGTGTCACACCAGCTGGTTCCCGAGGGCAAGCTAAAGCCTTGCAACAATATATATATATATATGTCAGCAAACCGGTAGTTATTTCTATCTCCTTATGAGCCAAAAGTAGAAATTCTGTTTAACCTCAGACTTATGACTTTAAATAAAACAATTTAATTGGACAGCGTAAGAAAAATGCTGGCACATTTAAAATGAGGGTTCTGCTTGAAGCCCTCATTAGTAGTCTTACTTATTGTAGAAGAAACAACCACACCATTAAATACTCTACATTGGATACAAGAGGTGTGCATTTTCATGGGATGTACTGTGCATACTTCCTAGTACAATGCTTTGCTTTTTGGTAAGCACAGGACAGACCAATTAAGCAACTTTTCCTCTTCTGCTTGAAGACACAAATAAAACTAGGAAATAATGTCTTGGGAAACCCCAAAGTCTTTGTTTTGTGCATCTCCAAAGTAAGGAGGGAAAAGGGAAAAAAATTTAAAAAAAAAAAAAAGTATTAATAATTCACTCAAAGTTAGCACAAAAACTACACAGACAAAAATAAATTTAAAACAAGTCCTGAAATTACACAAATGAAATTTCATCCTGATACAAACAAATGAAAAGAAGCACTGAGAGGAAGACTTGTCTAACTCAAATCATTGCATGGCCTTGCACAAAGATGACATTTCCAACTATAGTTACTGGAGTTGAAAGAAAATTTTAAGCAAATATTTACAATGGAAGAAAGGAAAGTTGATGTTTCTCATATAATGTGACAGGTGTATATTCAGTCTCAGAAAGTAAAACTGAGACTGATTAAAAATGTACTAATGGGAGTTAATATCATAAGAACAGATAAAACACTAAGAAGGATCAAAAAGAAGGCTCACAATAAACATTCAGTCAAGAAACAATTATAAGCCAATTTCTTAATGTGTAAAGATATGCTATGAACACTTCTTGTTTCAAGCATTTATATCAATGACGAAAAAAACCAAGCTACTATGAAGCTACAGATAATGAAGTCAGTTAATTTGGGAAAACACTCCTATTTAAAACACACATATACAAGGCCGTGAACTGGCAAAAAAAAATTTTAAAAAAAAAAAAGTACTGAGATGGAAGATTCAATCATTCCAAGGGATGTTTTTAAAGAGAAGCCAGTAACAGTTGAAGGCTGAGAAGCAGTACTCTTTTTGTTTTCTGCAGAGAGATAAAAAAAAATTAAAAATCACTACATAGTCTTCAACATCCTACATGAGGGAGCACTGGAATATTTGTAACAGTAGCTTACATGTGTATAATAAAGACCTGCACCCTTTTTTGGACATGGCACATGATAGACTGAACAGAAGGCATTTTCTAGAATAATTACCCTTCTGTTTCAAACATGAGGCAGTTATCTGTGCTTTAATGGCAGTCCTAATCACCAACATATAATGATTCATAAATATAAAGATAAAATAAACCAGAACCACTATAGAAATTATATAACCTTATGAGTTAAAGCCTTTACCAGGCTGCCCCTGTCCAATCTCTCATTTTGAGAAACACGGGAGGATTCAAGAAAATCCAGGCCTTATGCAGCATTTCTTTCCATAATTGCTTTCAGGACTTTGTCCAAAAGTCCAACCATCATTCATTAACGTATGATCAAAGCTTCAATTTTCATTATCTTTCCCACAAGCAAGCTCTGCAGTAATGAAGAGTCTCAGGGCTGCAGCTCCTTGCACAGTGAGGACACGTCCCGGGGAGATCTCACAGGAATCGGGATCATCGTTCTGCCGAGACAGCTTTGTGCTCGGGATGACCGCCTCACCTCTCCAGTGGACGGGGACGGAGCCCATTCCCGAACCCCAGAGTCACCCCACAGCCACGCAGGTCTGTCATCCCCCCAGGCCAGCCAACCTGCCCGCAGCACACGGTCCCGCCTGCTCTGGCACC
>NW_010293118.1:0-765 GCF_000700745.2 Antrostomus carolinensis
ACCCTTGTCAGCTAACCAATCCTCGACAAATACCCAACCTCCCTCTGCCTTCCCTTACACCAAGTATGGGCAGACTGTCTTCCTAAATACTCAGTTTAACAAAATTTGTAAGACATAAAAGTAATTGGGATTTCTACCCTTCTATCTAGCATAACTGAAGCTGGCTAGCAGTTAGAAAGTTATCAGAGAGTGACTACACGTAAATGGGTACATGCAGATAGCATGACTGCTTAGCTCCCTTTTCCAAAGCAGCTTCTTCTAAAAAGGCTCAGGACAGCCTCTCATGCAAGAATATTAAAATGCTGAAGAAACCACTCCTTTATTAAAGAAAAGAAAAAAATAAGAGCATAATCTGCAGTAAAACCTCATGATTAAATAAAACCCAAACAAACCAAAACACATTACAAAGGGACAGGCCATACTTGGAAAGACATGCAGTTTCCAGCTAAACAGAACTGTAGCTCCTTCTGCCTTACAGTAAGCACTGAAAAATACATGTGCCTGATCAAGAAAAAAAATCAGGGTGGGAGGGGAGAAGGAGGAAGCTGTTGCACTATAAAAAACGCACTAGGATGTAAGTTGGGGAGGGACAGGGAACAACAAGAGGACGAATGTTTTTTTCCTCTGAATAACCTTATATTATATTAAGGAAATACTAAATCCAGAATAAGAAATTTTAATACAAGAGCGTGCAAAGTTTGCAAAATGAAGTGCAGCTTCTCCTCCAAAACTTTGCTATCTTTCCTCTGTAAATAATTTTTTATA
>NW_010293119.1:0-3021 GCF_000700745.2 Antrostomus carolinensis
CCAATCCAGGCCATTCTGGGATTCTGTGATAAGCCTGCAAACTGAGGCCTTTAAATGTCTTCTTCACAAACCAGGTTGGCTTTAACCAGTTGAGCCCAAGTTAAGCTGAAAAGATTTTGTGTCACCAATCCCTGTGCTTCTCATCATCTTTCTCTTCACTGGTGAAATATTTCTATACAAAGCCCAGACAACAGCGGTCCTCGGTTAGCGAGTGCCACGCCTCACTTCTTGGGTGTCTTGGTGATGCTCGCCATCTGCTCCTCTGTCTTTATCCCCTCCTACTCCAATCCCTGATCCTCTTTCTGGCACTCTTCTTATTTATCCTAACGTCCCCTAGCAAATCCAGGCGAGTCATTGCGCTTGGTCGAGCTTGTGCTTTAATCTTCCTTCATCTCCGTGTTGTAAAGCGCCGTAAGGGTGCTGGTGTGTCATGCTGGGATGCTGTAAGGACAACGGACGTTTAATGGCAGCTTTAGCAGTCTGAGTATCAGCCCTGGGCATTAATTCTGCTGATGAGCAGCACCTGAAGCTTCAGAAAAAAAGGGAAAACCTCAATGTTTTGCCTGTTAGATGAAGCTCTGGGTTTGTTCTTCCAGAGGAGGATTGGTTTTGTGGAGCAGGTGCCATGGGGTAACTCGAGCTCAGAAGACAACCTGAAAATCAGCTCCTTGGTCGGACGCAGTGGGGCTGCACGGGGGCTTTACCATGCTGGGACGCTGGCACGTGTCCCCAAAGGGGCAAACCCCGTCTGAACCTCAAGTGACGTGTCCCAGGTCACAGCACGTGGTTTTGGGTAGAAGGGCATTACTGATGAAGGGTGTGGTGTCCTTGTACATCTCCTCAGAGGGAAATTCATTGACAAAACCATTTCTCCCCACCGTGGAAATGGTTTAAACTAGACCTGGCAGAAAGAAGGCAAGACTTACTTTGATTTCACACCGTGCCTGCCTTGCTGACCCCTCACAATCAATCCAGGTGGCTGGAAAGAAATGGCTGAACACAAGGAGGAGGATGAGATGAAGCTTGCCCGTGCAGGCAGCGGAGATTGCTTGCCATAGCATCACTACTCATTGCTTGGAAATCAGGAACACTCAGAAAAATCTCTCCTTTGAACAAACACTGCAGCCAGGGGAAAAAAACAAAACAAAACAAGACACTGGGGAGGCCGAGGCTCCGCGGCACAGACTGTCCTTTCTTTACTGGACTTTTCTCTGCCCCTGACATGATAAACAATCCTTTTGTGGGAGATATAAACAACGCGAGGTTGCTGGCGGAGAACAAAGGCTGCGATTCAGTGCCGGGATCAGCTGAACGTTGCGCATGACGGGCCCCGCGCTGCTGCTCCCGCCTGGGGCTTTGCCACCGACCGCCACCGGCCGAGCAGCCCCCAGCCCCTGGTTAGAATCACAGAACCATCAAATGTTGTGAGTTGGACCCACCAGGATGATGGATCCAACTCCTGTCCCTGCACAGGACAAGCCCAACATTCACACCATGTCCCTCAGGGCCTTGGCCAAATGCTGCTGGAATCTTGTCAGGCTTGGTGCCATCAGCACCTCCCTGGGGAGCCTGTTCCAGTGCTCCACCACCCTCTGCCTCAAGAACCTTTTCCTCATGGCCAACCTCACCCTCCCCTGCCACATCTTCCTGCCATTCCCTCTGCTCCTGGCATTCGTTGGTGGCCAGAGAGAAGAGATCAGCGCCTGCCCCTCCTCTGCCCCTTGGGAGGAAGTTCTAGACCCCCAGGAGATCTCATCTCAGTCCCTCTTCTCCAGGCTGAACAAACCAAGTGACTTCAGCCTCTCCTCATACGGCCCAGAGCTGTTTTCCCAAATTTCTTGAGGAAAACACGTTTGTGCAGCAGAAAGGCTGGGTGGGAGACGGACCAGAGTGGCAAATACACCCAAGCAGTGGCCCCCGGCCATCTCTGCCGGGAATTCCCAGCACACCCCATGGCAAAGCTGGCGGTGGCATCAGGATTCTCCTCGCACAGACCCACCAAAAGCTCCAGCTTGGCTTGGCGAGGACGTGTCCTCTGAGAAATAACCCCAGGGGCAGCGCCGGGGCACATTGTCAGCATTCTTCACCCGCGGGCACCCACAGCAAAGGGAATGACAAGCACTTGGCCTTGGTGACAACCAACCCACTTGGCATTGTCCCCCTACGCCGTGGGGCAGCTTCTCCCTGCCCAGGGGGGGGACATGGCGGGGCTGCTCTGCCCTGTGCCCTGCAGCTTCCACTGGCAGTGAAAGGGATTCCCAGTGGGAATTGGCCTCAGGGGACCAGGTGCCATCCCTCGGCCTCCGGATTCTGAGGGCACAGGCCCCAGGCTGGGGCTACTGGCCCCACAAAGGGGGTACAGGCCCCACACCGGCTCCACACAGGGGTTCAGGACCCACACTGGGGGGTTCAAGCCCCACACTGGGGGTACAGGCCCCATGTAGGGGTACAGGCCCCACACTGGCCCCACACAGGGGTTTCAAGCCCCACAGTGTCCCCCTGCAGAGATTCAGGCCCCACATTTGGGGTTCAGACCCCACACTTGGGGTTCAGGCTCTACGTTGACCCCATGTAGGGTTTGGGCCCCACACTTGGGGGTTCAGGCCCCACAGAGGCCACATGTAGAGGTTCAGGCCCCACACTGGGGCTTCAGACCCCCCTGCCAGCCCCACGCTTGGGGGTTCAGATACCACATTGGGGGGTTCAGACCCTGCACTTGGGGTTCAGGCCCCACACTGGGGGTTCAGGCTCCACATTGGCCCCACACAGGGGTTCAGGCCCCACACTTGGAGTTCAGGCTCTACACTGGGGGCTTGTGCCCCACACTGGGGGTTCAGGTCCCACATTGGGGGGGTTCAGGTCCCACATTGGGGGGGTTAAGACCCCCACACTGGCCCCACACAGGGGTTCGTGCCCCACATTGGGGGGTTCAGGCTCCACACTTGGGAGTTAAAACCCCACATTGGCCTCACGCAGGGGTTTGTGCCCCATACTTGGGGTTCAGGCTCTACACTGGGGGTT
>NW_010293120.1:0-14216 GCF_000700745.2 Antrostomus carolinensis
AGATTCTTTTAGGCAGGAACCCTTTTCTGTTTTAGAGCTATCTAGAGCCAAATCAGCTACATTTTTCTTTCGGGGAATGTAGAGGGGAAGGATTGATCTGTTAATATTCAGTTGTCTGTGAGAAAAAGGGTTGAGTTTAATGAAACTTTGGGAAGTGTCTCAGTAGCTGGAGGCTGAGCTCTTGCAGAAGGAGGTGAGCAGGCCCCCACTGTCTTCCTCACGTAATGTCAGCTTAGCACATCCCTCTGGGTAGCAGGAGATGAAATTTCACATTTTTTGTTCTAAATTAGATAGAATATGGATATAAATTAGGTCTGACACACCCTCAGTAAGAGTCCTATCAGTTTTACAACCCAGTACCTTGTGTGTCATTCTCCCCAGCCCCTGCCTGTTTAATTTCAGGATAATTTTGGGAAGACTTTGGGAAAACTTCTTGTATAGCTTGTTTTTTGGGGTTTTTTTTGTTTTTTTTCTGGAATGGGAGACCAGGTTTCCCGCTAGCTCTAGTGACACGGCACTGGGAAATCCCAATCCAAGGTGAGACACGAGGCACCTCTCTTCACAGGACAGATGTGAATTCTCCAAATGCACTTGGAGAATTAGAAACACAAAATTTTAAATCTTCACAAAAAAAGTTAAAATGGAAACGCAGTCAGCTGCAAAGTTGATTTTCAGACTGAACTTTCATGGGACATTTTTATATATCCATTCAAATTCAGTATCTGGGCTTTCCTTTTTGTACTGAAATGCCTTGCACTCGTTCAGATTCATAAAATGCTTTTTAAAAATCACAGCGGTAATAATTTGTTGAAGTTGAAATGTATTTGATGAATAAAGAAATCAATGTGGTGGTACAAATAATCCTTTAAAAATCTGGATATGGCATAAAAACCACCTTTCTGAAGAGGTGAAGTTCTTCCTTTTGAATAAATCATTTGAAGGTGACATCAAAGATGCAGAAGTGTTTTTTTTTCCTTCTGTTTTTATGTGGCATGTTAAGGCAGGATCTGAAGGATGAAGAATGCCTCTGTGGTAAGGAACAGAGCTAGGCTTGAAGTATGAGTTTAGACTGTCAGCCAGTATTCCCAAAACTGTTAAGATTTTGCAGCAGCTTGCATGCTGTTTTTCTTTAAGGTGTGAACATCTGGCCAAAGACATTACTAGAAGTAAATTGGCTTTGCTAAGTGCAACAGGAGACAAAAGACGGTGGTAAAATCTGGGCACCAGTAAAGATGAACTGTTTCCCTGATTAAATTCTTCTCCCTGGAAAACCATCTTGCAGTCATTGAGACACAGAAATCTTGGAGTTGTTCTTCTAATCCTAAAATATGCTTATTTTTACAGTCTATAAAAGACAGGAGCTGTATTTCTTGTGTCTGTAGTGAGACACAAGAGTTTGTTGAAGTGTTGAAAGTAGGAAGTAAGATTGGAGTAAAGTGTGGTAAAGGTGAATGCAATATAACTCTCCTTCCAAATGCAAACAGCTTTAAGGAGACAGCAATACTAGAAAGAAACAGCACAGTTGTGGACAAATTGGATATGAACATACAAAATTTATAAAACTTCTCTAGAAAAATTTGGACTTTGGCAGTATAGGCAGAGGCTGGTGAAATAATTAATGCTCTGTGGCATGTGTAATAGTGCAGTGAGCTTGGAATCCATCCAGAATATGGCCCAACACTGCAAAGCAAGCAGATGCTTTTTGAGCTGGCAGAGCTTGATTATGAAATTAATCTCAAGACACATAACTGCCTCATTAAACAAGAATATTTGATACAGCTGCTGAAAACTGTAAACACCAGGAGGAGGAAAAAAAAAAACTAGGATGGGTTAATGGACAATGTCAGGGTTAATTGCAGGCTAAAAGAGCCTGGTGCCCTCACCCAAATGGAAGCTGGAAGCCAAAAGTAGTGGAAGGAGGAGGTGGCTTTTGCCTTGAGATCCCTTTCACCCCTGGAAGTTGGACTCTGCCTGCAGAAATGATCTCTGTGGCAGGTGCCTGTGGTTTGGCAGCGAATACAGAAGGGGAGAGCACAGTGAATGGCTTTATTTTGACCTGTACCTTCTTCCTACACACTTAAAAACCAGCCATGAGACACTCGCCACCGACTCTGCAATAGCAGCTATGTCATGGAAGACACGCCAGGGCTGAAGATTTTTGTTCCTCAATGTGACCAGTTAGTGGCTTTGGTATCCCAGGCAGGACTTGGCACCTGTGTGGTACAGCAGCAGTGGGTTTGTGACCAAACTCTAATTTGCAGTGGTATTCAGCCCTTTTGCTTCAGGTTTTTCCTGCATCTTACTAATAACCACTTAGTTTGACACTTCTACATCAACAGGACTTTCTGGCCTCGTCCCTTTGGTGGTTTCGTGAGGCAAAGCAGCGTCTGTATCTCTGCGGTCAGAGGGGATTTACTTTATTTTTTCCCCCTGTGTGTACAAACTGGAGGAAGCAGGAAAGCAAACTTTCCTGTTTATGTATCAATATTTTAATAGCCCACATTTTGAAAAACCAAACTACTTGAATACCAGATGTAAGTGGCTTTTCTGAAATGCTATTTTACTTTGAAATCTGTCGCTGGATATTACATTGCTTCCTCTCCAGAGCCCGAGGAAGCCCACATATTGGTTCCAGAAGTCTTCAGGACCCGTAGAAATGAAATAGCTTGTCAAAAGCTTGCATGTTAACTCCTGTTTACTCCTCAGTTTAAACAGCAGTGGTTTCCTGCCATCTTCAGCTCCTAGTAGCCCTCACTGTGGGGACGATGTGCTGGTCCAGCTCTTCGCACAGCGAAATGCTCACACTCCTCCAGGGTGGGTCTGCCAGCACCGAGGGTATTTTATTTTATTTTATTTTATTTTATTTTATTTTATTTTATTTTATTTTATTTTATTTTATTTTATTTTATTTTATTTATTTTATTTTAAGGGAGAACAGCAATATCTTGCCAGGTAATTGAAATCCTGGTAACAGAGCAAAACACTACTTCATCCTTTTTTATTTTTTTCTGCAAGCTTCCCATGCTCCATATTTAGATAAGGAGATTCAGTTTTGTTTTTCTAACTATAGATGAAATACTTTTGCAGCCTTGTAATGCGTTCAGCTTGGGTTTTTCATTGTCTTTGGCATTTTGTCAAGCAGTTTCTAGATTGTAGATGATACTCTACATTCTTATATGCTTATGGCCTGTGTTTTTATTTTGCCATAACGTATTCTGAAAGTTAAATAGTTTCATTAATAACAGAAATGCAATTCCCAGGGAAGTTAAGTGTTTTGCCAGAGTTACTTACAGCTGAATTAGCGTACCATACAAGCATCTGTTTCTTTTCCACCTAAAAATAAAAAGCAAGAAGGAAATCTATTGCTATTTAACACTAAGTGAACTCAGAATATTTGTCTCCTCTTCATCAGTTTATTTAACTGCTTCCTGCAAATTCGTGATCTTCCTTCCACAAGCGAAGGGGATTACAGAGCAGAGGAGGGATTTACTCACTTTCTGTGCTGTCACAGAGACAGATTCACTTATTTCATGGATGAAGCAGTTCCACCCGAAGCACCTACTGGTTATGACTGTCTGTCTCTTGGTTTTTATTCCTCTGTGGCACAGGTTACGTGCAACCTCTTCTTTGAGTTTCAGAGTTGATTTGTCAAGGCTTCATTTACCTTACCTGACTCAAGTTATACGTTGCTAATGTGCCTCTCAGGTGAACATCTGGCTCCTGGATGATGATATTGTCCTTCTAGACTTGTCCTAGTCTCCCATACCAACCTCCTGCATGCCATCCACAAGTTAATCTTGTCTTATCCTTGGATGAAGCCATTTCTTGTGCTGTTGTGCAGCTCTTCATTTCGTGGGAGTTATGTTTATCCGGGGTTTGAGTCAAATCCATGTATAAAAATGTCTAAAGCCCTTTGGGATGAGAAAGGCTTAAAATATTAACACTAATTAACAGCTCCTTCTCTGGCTGGGTGTAAACAGTGAGTCATGTGCCACTTACGGTTTTGCATGTTTAGTCCTATTTCTGTGTCCTTGCAGAACGCCTGCTTGCAGATTTGTTTTATTAAGTAAACACAGATCTCAGCAGAACCCCGAGGCTTCATCAAATGAAAAATGGAGGGAGGAGGGAAAGAAAAGACAGTTATGTGTTGCCCAAGGTCATGCAGTGAGTCACTGGGAAAGCTGGGGTTAGGTGCTGGGAGTTTGTGGCTCCCTGTTCATTATGCTGCAAGGCACGCTTGTTTGCCTGGGATTTTAATTAACTGTTGTGGCAAATCTATAGTTAACCCAAGAGAATCACGAGTGGTAACAGTAGTTAACATCATCCTGGTGACCATCAGATGTTATGGAAAAATTAAAGAGTGCCTGTTTATTAAGTATAGTTATTAAGGGTCTTAGACTCAAGCACTTAAAGTTGGTTTACAAGGACTGACTTCACATCCTAGGCAGGACCTTGCAGTGGAAGGGTGTGAGGGCACAGGGAGGGTGTTCTGATACGATTCTGGTTACACCACTGCTCTTGTGAACTGCAGGACATGCTTCCCACTCAATCCCTTGAGGTCCAGGCATTTTGATCAGCTTAACACTGACTTTGCTTCAAAACCACCTCTATATTTGAAATAAATACTTGCAGTTTTTTAATAATGGAAAGTTTAGTTCTGAATGTTGTGGCAATGTTATTTTTAAGCTTTTTTTTTTTTTTTTTAGAGAGAAACCCCCAAATTTAAAGCCACTACAATGCATATATTCATGATAACCAATTCTTTATGGTATTTGCTTGTAGAGACACTACTAAGAGTATTTACATGCAGTGTCGTTAGTGCGCTCTGCACCACACTGTGAAATTATAAGGAGTAGAGAATGCCTTTTCCAAAGCTGTGTTTCATAATATGTGCAGAGGAAGGCGATTTTTGCAGTTGATTTTTGTCCCTAGCAGAGGAAAGGTTAGCCAAACTTTTTCCAGAAGGCGTGTTGAATCACACGGGTGACCCACAGCCAATCCATACAGCGTTAGACTTTGAACTGAAGCCGAGCTAGTATAGGCACAGGCTTGAAAACTCAGCACAATCAAAAGGAATTGTATTAGTCAGAGATTGTTCATGTATTTTCTTTCTGCTGCCAAATGCGATTTTTGGCTTCGTGACTGTTTTTATAACTCAGGAACATTGTATAAATCTTTAACTTTGTACACGACCAGTCTTTTTTATTTTATTTTTTGTTTATTAATAGGACAAAAAAAAAAAAAGATTTCTGTTTTCTTTTGCTTGTCTATGTTTTATTTACTGATAAATGTCCTTTTTCTCTAGAAAGTATCCGTTTTCAGTGCACTGGGATACAAACAAAAGCCACTTTTAATGTTCTTTTTTTGGGGATTTTTATTTTTTCAAAATAAGGAAAAGCAGTGCCAAAAAAAGATGCTCTTCTTGACCAACGACATCTTGAAAACACGTGCTACGTAAGCTGAATAGCATCTGGCGAGAGAAGGAAGGGCCAGGGTGCTCCAAACAATACCCATATGGGGCTGTTTGTGTTGCATGCACTGCGTGCTTCCCAGCACAGCTAATCGTAGCTGCCTCTTCCCTGCTGTACTGGAGAGGTCCCTTGGAGTCAGGGCTGTGGTCTGAGATGATCAACTGCTCAGCACCGTTGCCTTGGGATGTTGCTGCTCGTCTGTCGCGCTGCAAACACAAAGGGGAAGCTGGGGATTGCTAATGAATCCTTCCCAGAATTAAGTCATAGTCTCAGTTGGGTTTATCTATGGCTGTGGCACTGGTAGGGACCATGGATAATTATTATTGAATAGCAGGGCATTGCTGGTTGTCCAAACTTTCCTCTGAAAGATAATTAGAAAGGGAAAGTTTTCTTCCTTACTGTCTTGCCTAGTCTATTCCTCTTCCAACTGATTCTGTTTAACAAGCAGTTGGTTAATTATTTTCTTGCTGTCTGGAGACTAAAAGGATAAGTTTCCATAGAGCATCTTATCCTGTCTGGGATTTGGCAATGAGTTTTATTGAAACAATCTGTTCATCTGAGTAAAATTTTGCTGGTGGAATTATTACAAAGGATACACAGGACCGGGCCTGTTCAATATTAAAATCATAACTTCTGTATTTGCAGTGGCATATAGTGATGATTGATGCCATTCATTTCTTGCTTTCAACTTCACAGACATTGTGTATCTCCTAGGACATTGGAAATGAAACTGTAGGTGAAAAATACAAAGTAAATGGCATTTTGAGTTAGTTTTTATTAGTGGATTTTTGTCCCTAAGGGTGACTAATCAATACAGGCTTTCAAACTGCTGGTGAGAAAAGACCTCTAAAGAGCTAGCCGTTGATTTCCCATTTAAACACATAATATTTTCATTTTTACTAAAATTTAGTAATGATTTACTTTCTATTAACTTCTGAAACAAAATTATCACTAACTTGGGAACCTGTACAAATAATCAGGGCATACTAAATATTGCCTTCTTTCTTTGCTAGATGAGCACACAGTGTATAACTTTATGATCCCACCAAGTATAGGCCCATAAATCTGTGTGCTCTGGAACAGGTATAGGTGAAAAAGGCACCTTTAGAAGTTTTCCAGAAGGAATTAATTACAAGAAGAGGTATTAAGCCAATTTGTACCTCCATTTTAGGTACACAGCTCAAGAATACCTTGAAGGTAATCTGCTTTTGTAATAAAGTGACGATGTTACTGGAATGTCCATGGAAATCAGTTTAAATTAACCTGTTATGAAAGTTTAGACTCGTGCCTTTTTCCTTTTGGGGCTGGTTTGTTCAGCAAAGGAAAGAATTTTGAAGTTGGGCAAGCTTGGAGGAAAGCTATGTTAAAGTGAGATTTGCCAAGCAAAAGATACGTCCCTTCAGACTTCTGTTTTGATTTTGGGTTCAGTAACCTGCTAATCCTCCAAATCCTTAAGTCAAGATTTATACATGTCCAGGTCCATTGCGGCTAATAGAAACAGTCTAGTAACGTGATTAAATATGTAGTTAAATACTTGGGGAAGGTCAGGATCATTTGGACAAGAGATTAAATGTGAAAGGAGTAAAAAATGTGTAACATTTTTTTGGGGCCTACAAGAAAGCTGGGGAGGGACTTTTCATAAGGGCAATTAATGACAAAACAAGGGGAAATGGGTTTAAGCTGAAAGAGGGGAGGTTTAGATGAGATATTAGGAAGAAGTTCTTCACTGTGAGGGTGGTCAGACACTGGAACAGGTTGCCCAAGAAAGTTGTGGATGCCCCCTCCCTGGAAGTGTTGAAGGCCAGGCTGGATGAGGCTTTGAGCAACCTGGTCTAGTGGAAGGTGTCCCTGCTGCTGGCAGGGGGGTTGGAACTGGATGAGCTTTAAGGTCCCTTCCAACCCAAACCATTCTATGATTCTATGAACATCACTGAAAGGCTAAAGACTGATTTTGAAAAATGCAAAGGAGAAGTGGAGCTGAATGTGTATTTTACAGGCAGGTGATAAATACAGAGTATTTATTTGAAATATAATCTGTTTCAGAACACTCTGCTTAATTATTTGATGAGTAGGAGGTGTTAAGAACTTGCCAGCTGTTTTCTAGTTGCTCTGGAGGGGTTATAGGTCGAGTTTGAATCATCTGTTATCCAGCCAGTTCAGTTCCTGTGCAGATAAAACATGTCTTGGAGAAACCATACTCGGTTGATCCATTGCATTGGCAGAAGGCTGTGGATTCAACCTTCCCTCCCTTTCTTTTTTTTTGTTTTTGTTTTTAATTGCTATAAATTGCAGTGATCTCTCTTGATGCTGGATTTTAAGGATGTTTTGTGTCTTAGTGGGAATGTCTTCAATAACATGATAGTTCATATGCTTAGAGATAAGATCTTGAAAGGAAAATATAATAGTATCCCTTACTGTCATAACAGAAAAATCCCATGAAGTCTTTAAATCTTAACATCTTCAGAAGACGTCAGTGTATGTAGGCAGCAATTTTATTCTTTCGAAGAGATACTCAGTTGAAAAAAAAGAAAGATGAAACATTAGCTGGTGTCTTATGAGAATATAAAACACTTTTAACTACATATGCATGTTTGATACACTTGGCTCTCCCTTTCATTACTCTTTAGTGCTCGCTCTTAAACAATATTTTCGCTTCAGCAGCTGTTGGCTAATTATTTCAAGAAGCTGTTGGAAACAACTCATGCTTAGTATCGTCAGATGTCTGCTTTGTACAGCAGAGCATAAATATGCCTTTGGTCTTTTAATTGTTTTTGATTTAATGGGTACCTGTTGTGGAAAAAGCACTCCTGCAGTCTAAAGAGCCCACTCTTTAGAGCAAAAGCTCATTGAGGTGTTTCTGTACGTGAAGCCACATGAAATATTCAAAGAAAACAGAGCAAGGAAAATCCTCAAGGGATGAAAGCCTCTCTTTTCCTCTGCTCTATGAGTGTATTCATGTTTCTGTGGAGTTTGTTCTACTGGTGTAGTAGTGTCTTAACATTTGCATTTTTCTTGTTTCTTTTTTAAAAAAAAATGTTATTTTTATTTGTAGGGTAAATTGCCAGTCCTTCTGCTCGGTCAGTCTGCAGACTTGAGGCCAGGAGAATTTGTGGTTGCCATTGGAAGTCCATTTTCCCTTCAAAACACCGTGACTACGGGGATCGTTAGTACCACTCAACGTGGAGGGAAGGAGCTGGGGCTCCGCAACTCCGATATGGATTATATTCAGACAGATGCCATCATCAATGTAGGTCCTGCTCTGAACCTCGTCCCTTTCCGCTCTATAAATTTCTTAAATAGTTGCTTTGAAAATCTCACCAGTGATACAATTCTTAAGAACAGTGAGCATAGCGGGCTTTTCTTTTATCCCTGTAAATACGGACATCTGTGGTGCAGCAGCACTTGATTGTTATTTAAACCTCCCCCAAGGAACCACACCAAGTACAATATCTGCCTTCACTTCAAAATTCTTACAAATTACAAGGGAGGAGGCAATATTCCCTGGTGAATAAATAACTCTTCAAAATCCATTATGTTTTCTAAAAAGAAGCCAAGCTTAGTTTAAGGATTCAAGTTTGTTTCTGCATTAAGGCAAAACGATAGTTTTTCTGCTTCTGCTGTTGGCCTTGTAAGAAATCTTTGCTAACAGCTCCCAGATCTGTCCTAAAATCTTCTAAGTTGCTAGTGTGGTACTGTTAAAACAAAAGAAAAACCTTGGCTTTCTTAACTTGCTCTGGCAAGAGAAGAAGGACTAAGCCTGTGCAAAGCTCAGCTAAAAGGGGTGGTGTTAAGTGTAATTAATGGGTTTGGATGTTAAGACTGTTCTATTTCACATATATAATAGACAGTGAAAAAATTACTACAGAAATATTTCAAAAATTTCTTTTATGTTTTGCTTGCCATGAATTAAGTGGTAGATATTAAAACATGTTCTTGCCATATGTTTATTTTCAGTATGGAAACTCTGGTGGACCGCTAGTAAATCTGGTAAGCGTTTTCTTTAAGTTTGTTTAGTGTCAAGCTTATTACTTTTTACTTTTTAGTTTATAAACAAAACAAAAACCACCACCCAAACCAACAAACAAACAAAACCCCACACCAGAAATATGATTCAGAGCTTTCGATATCTGACTGACGACACAAAGTTCACATGTTTCTTGCTAATCACTAGTCTGTGTTTATGTTGGCAAATCACAAGATACACTTGGATTTCAATATCTAAGGTGTTTATGGTTTGCATAGCTTTGAGCAAGTGTAATGCCCAATTTTTGTTGCCCATGGCTGGTGAAAAGTAAAAAGCACATTTTAAAGTTGAGGCGTTTGCCCTCACCGTGTACCACGCAGCCAGCAATATTTTTTGCATATTGAAACTGAATTTAACAGTTCACAAACACATCTACCCGTTTATTTTCAATCACACCGAAAGGGTAGAAAATCCCACACATCTGTCAGGATATTAGGGCTTATTTGTTGATATTGTAGAACATAGTCAGACCTTGCAGCAGCTGTGGGTAAGCCCAGGAGAGAACAACTGAAGCAGATTGCAAAACCCCGCTGCTGTGTGGGAGCTCTCAGATGGGGGCACGCGGAGTTGAACGGAGGAGAGGCGGTGGTCCTCAAAGAGAAGAAAGAGCTACTCAGAATTTCTGCCTTGGAGATTTGGCAATTTTTTTTCCACTTGACTCGCAGTACAATTTCAGCACCAGTAACCTCCATTTGAAAAATTGTAGTTGGATCATTTTTATCTGGGATAGATCAGGGAAGGGAGCTGCTGAGATACCACAAGTGCTTGGCTTATCAAGTGACAGCAGAGATGTTTCATCTAAAACTCTCTCTTGAAGCCACATTACTGGGAAAAGCTTTTGATTTTGATGAACTGACGTTTTTCTTTGTATTATTATGCAATCTCTGCTCAGAACTGGTCAGTGCCATGCTTCGTGAGGTGCTTGCTGAAATAAACAGACCAAAATTGGCTGTAGAACATGCTGCTCCTCTGCTGCAAGTAGGAGAACTGCCCAATTCTGATCTGTCTTCTGCTAGTGGCAAGATCATAGAATTATAGAATCATAGACTGGTTTGGGTTGGAAGGGACCTTAAAGATCGTCCAGTTCCAACCCCCCTGCCATCAGCAGGGACACCTTCCACTAGACCAAGTTGCTCAAAGATGAATATCCACATCAGTTTTCCAAAATTGTAAAATACTTTTTTATCAATAGGCTCAAAAAATTAGACTTCAAGAAACCATTTAGAAAATTGAAAACGAACTACAAAGTGTGTTGTGGGGATTTGTCTTTGTGATTTCATGGAAGAAATCATCCATTTCTCTTTGAGATGTTTGATGTTTACTAATAACAATTTTTTCTTTCTCCAGGATGGTGAAGTCATAGGAATTAACACGTTAAAAGTTACAGCAGGGATCTCGTTTGCTATCCCATCGGATAAAATCAAGAAGTTCCTAACGGAATCCCATGACAGACAAGCTAAAGGTACTGTACTTCTCTGCTTTGAAAGAGAAAAACATGAAAATAGTAGTAAACCAGAAAGTCAACGGCCTTTGAGGCTCTTTTGGTGAGAGCAATTGATCAAGACCTGTTTTCTTTTTTGTAGGAAAAGCTATAACCAAAAAGAAATATATCGGCATTCGAATGATGTCCCTAACTCCCAGGTAAGCAAAAGTGGTGGTTCCTCACCTTTCCCAAGTGTGGTCACTGGGAGTGTTTGGATCAAGCTCATGATGTGCATAAACAACCAGGAGGGTGAACCAGCACCGTGTGCTTCCAAAGGTGTTGGTGACAACTTGCAACCGATTTTTGCTGCCTTTTTCTTGAACTCTCCTGTAGACTCTGGTGTGAGCTAGTTTTTAAACAACTCCCTGGCTCTTTCTTTTCCCTAATGCCACAGAAGACAATACCTACTGATTGCTGATTTGTCCTGGGGCTCTGTTACTGTCGGTACCATCTGTCCTGTGCTGTCATGTGGGTCAAGGAGAAAACAGGACAATATGTTTTCAAGAATTACAGCAGCTCCATGCATATTGCTATTTCTTTAAAATTATTTTCATTAAGCAATTCACTTAATATAAAATGAAGCTTTTGTGTGGACTTGCTTATTCATACTCAAACCAGAAAAGACTCATGAGACTCATATTTTTATCCTGTAAAAATAACCAGAAGTTTTCCCAAGTGCAGGATCAAAGGTATAACAAAGCATTGGAAACTGAAAAGGCTTTTTGGTTTTTTTCAGGTGTTCAGGATCTGCTAGTTCTAAAGTTATGACTAAGTTTTGAAATGTTTTAAGCCAGATCCTCTGTATCTGTTGAAATGTTTGTCTTTACCAGAAATATGCATTAAAAAGCAGTAGGCATGCAAAAGATAGAACAATTCTTGAAATACTTTTAAGGGTTAAAACAAATTGTGAAGTGTCACATCGACATGTGTAAAATACCTCAGGTAGTGTATGTTAAGCGAGTTAACTAAGTAAAAATTAGTGATTTTTTTTTTTTCTTATCTTGTCAAAATATTTTTCTTTGCTATTTCTTCATTTTCCAGCAAAGCTAGAGAGCTGAAGGATCGCCATAAAGACTTTCCTGATGTTGTCTCTGGGGCTTATGTTATTGAAGTAATTCCAGAAACACCAGCTGAAGCGTAAGTTGAACTATTTTTTTCTCAAAAGCACTGCCACTGACTTAAGGGGTTAGTGATGGAGAATGTTCCCTGCTTAACTGGCTATCTTGATGATGCTAAATTAAGAAAATTACGACCATCTGATAGCTATTAGGTTGTCTACTGGAAACCAGTTTGTGGTTTCAGTCCAGTCCCTGATGGGCAATGTTGCAAATGTATCAGGGTATTGCAGGAAAGTCTTGTCAGCGTTCCCAGCCAGAAGGGCACGGATTCAGTGGGCGTGGAAATGCAGTTTTCTTTTTTTCTCAGCGATTACTTCCAAGACATCTGTTGTACCGATGCCAGTGCTGAATAAAGACGTTCGCTGGTGCGTGCTCCTGGTGGTCACTCCTGTAGGAGAGCGAGGGAGAAGCTGTATATTCACCTTATGTCCATCTCAGCCCAAGCAGCTCGGCGTTGGGCAAACCCACCAGCTCTCCATCGGGGTGAAATCCTCTCTTGGCAGGAGATGCTTTTCCATGCGAGAGCTTTGTCAGGAGTCACGTTACTGGGAAGAGCTTTTGCTTTTGGCCAACTGATCTTTTTCTTCGTATTTAGTATTTACTCAGAACCTCACCTGCTGGTTGGTACCACACTTCACAAGATGCTGGGCTGAAGTTCGACATCTTGTCTGTGGTCACCAGCACAGGTCTGACTGGCTCTTGCTGGGGACACTTTCCCTTCAGAGTCTGGTTAATACAAAAGCACTCAGTAATCCAGAGTAGGAAATAGGATCTTTATTCATTTTCTGAACTAGAGATCGTTTAAGAGAAGAGTAAATCTTTGTGGCAAGAAAGAGGGGTATGTAGCACCGAAGAGTCACGTAGGCAGAAAGCTGCTTGGAGCAGGCATCTGTTATCTCTTAGGAGGACTGTGAAGATGTTTGGATGATATCTTTTTGTTACAGTTTGGATGCCACTTTAAGTCATAAGGTGTTAAGTGTTTGTCTTGCTTTCTAATTATTGCTGCTTTGTGTGCATGGTTCTTGTTGTCAGCACTGTTCATGCAGAATCCTGCTGTATCTGTAATGTGAAATTAAACTGCAGTTAGCGTAGGAGTAATGTGACTGCTCCAGTGTGGGACTGAACTTGCTGCCTTGACACTCAGATCCAATCTGAAGGTGCAGAAAAATCATAGTAGGAGTACAGGTAATGGTCAGCAGAAAGTGGGAGAAGGACATGAGAGAGGTGGAAGAAATGTGAGGCACTTCAGCCTAGTAACTTGAAGGCAAACTCAAATCAGGATGCTTCATCCAAAGGCTGGCCTGGCAATTAAAATCACACACAGAATCACAGAATGTTAAGGATTGGAAGGGACCTCAAAAGATCATCTAGTCCAAAAATGCAGCCCATGATTGCTCTGTCTGCCCAATTCCGAGTCCCCTGGCCTCTGGGCTTCCCCATTCTGCTGCTTTCCTCTCCAACACGTGTTGTGTAGGCCAGCTGGGTAGGGGATCAGAACAGAGCAGTTCTGCAGCAACCTGTCCTGGGTGTGAGCTGAGAGGAGAGGCTGCATGAGAGACCGAGATAACCTGGGATGGTTTCTCACATGAAAATGTTTTAAGCCAGTAGGCAACCAGATTTGTTGCAAACGTTGGCCAAGGCATCCTGCTTGCAGGAGACACTCACGTAAGACGTTTTCTGCGGGCGGAAGAGGTTGATGACTGCTTTGTGGTTTTGTGAAGAGGGATTATGCTGAAGGGCTGAATCATGTCTGATCTGGTTACTTGGTTAATATTTCCATAACTTGGAGCCAGCTCGTTGTGCAAGACCAGGCAAGACGTTGTGGTCGATGGTATCCCTCACCACCCCGTTTCTCAGTCCCAGCCGCTCAGGGAGAGCCCCGGGGAAGGGGAGTCTGGTGTTGCCAGTTATTTTAAAAGAAAAATCCATCTCTGTCTCTTCTACTGAATCAGCATCTGGCATCCTTATTGTAGAATTACTGCACTATTTGCAGTAGTGAATTCCTTTAAAGACAGTGTGGGATTCATAAAACTTGTACCTCCATCCGCTTTCTGAAGTTTCTGCTTTGTATTTTAATCTTTACCTGCTTCGAAAAACTTAATGAAATATAACAAGGGCAA
>NW_010293121.1:0-7406 GCF_000700745.2 Antrostomus carolinensis
CCAATCCCTGACATTCTGTGATTCTGTATGATTCTGTGACTCTGCCATCACCACCTTCCCACTGAGAAGGGTAACACGGGTGAGCAACCAGGCAGGATGGGGCTTTCCAGCAAGCTGTCCTGCCTGGGGCCCAGATCCTGCTGCACCCAAACAGAGCTCTCGTGGGGGACTTCCACATACGCCAGGATTCCAGTCCTACAGAAAAAAACCTACTTGTTTAGAAAGGCACCAGAGCCAGGGCTGAACTCCTCCATGCACAACCAGAGCACATCAAAACACAGGCTCTTCAGATGTCTGGGCTGCAAAAGCACCTAGAATGATCCATCTGCAAGCTGGAACCAGGAACTGAAAATGCTGAGGATGACACTGTCTGAGTAATGCTTCCAGAGCTCAGGAATTATTTTAGTTTCTCTTTTTCAGAGACTGAACCAAGACATCTCTTCCTTTGCTCTGGTACCCCATGTCAAATGTTAATCCGTAACGTGACATTTACACCTCATCTCCAGGGAGATGTCTACTTAAAATGCAACCAGGGCAAAGCTTCTATCCATCAACAGCTTCTCTTCTCCTGATAAATCCAAGACAACGTGCTGAAGTACAGACATTGTAAAATTATCAGGTAAGTCTTTAGTGAGCATTTTCGCTAAATTAAATTGCTCTTGCTCTGCTGAAAAGCTATTTCAGGAAATAAACGCCCTGCACAGGGAGCTTCTGGTGTGCTCAGGCAAAAGCAGCAGCAACATAATTTTCACCAGGAAACTCAGTCAGTCTCATTTGGAAAATACAAGTGAGTTAGAAAATAAGCAGCTGCAAACTGAAGACATTGAAGAATATCATAAATGCATTTCTGGGAACAATAAGAATAATGTCTAAAAAACCTAAACTATCAACCAAAAAACCTCACACCAACCAAAATCACCCAACCCAAAAGCACCCCAAAATTAAAAAAAAAAAATTCCCACTGACATCACATTTTCTTCCTTCATTCACCAAAGGCTTCTGCCCAACTTCTGGCTTCTGTCCAAAATACAGAAGGTAAAATCTGAAGTAGTTTTTGCTTTACACAGGTTACTGAAGTGGATGTGAAAAATACATTCTCCTTCCAGGCATACTTAAATCCAAAAGAAGAAAGTACAAGGCGTTTGACACTGTCCCACACAACATCCTTGTCTCTAAGTTGGAGAGTCACGGACTAGACTGATGGACCACTCAGTGGATAAGGAATTGCCTGGAAGGCGGCACTCAAAGAGCTGCAGTCAACAGCTCAATGTCCAAGTGGAAACCAGTGACGAGTGGTGTCCCTCAGGGGTCGGTATTGGGACCAGCGCTGTTTTAACATCTTTGTCAGCAACACAGACAGTGGGACTGAGTGCACCCTCAGCACGTTTGCTGATGACACCAAGCTGAGTGGTGCAGTTGACACACTGGAGGGACGGGATGCCATCCAGAGGGACCTTGACAGGCTTGAGAGGTGGGCCTGTGCTAACCTCATGAAGTTCAACAAGGCCAAGTGCAAGGTCCTGCACCTGGGTCGGGGTAACACCAAGCACCAATACAGGCTGAGAGAATGGATAGAGAACAGCTCTGAAGAGAAGGACTTGGGGGTGCTGGTGGATGACAAGCTCGACATGAGCCGGCAATGTGCACTTGGAGCCCAGAAGGCCAATAACCATATCCTGGGCTGCATCAAGAGAAGCGTGGTCAGCAGGTCGAGGGAGGTGATTCTGCCCCTCTACTCCGCTCTTGTAAGGCCCTACCTGGAGGACTGTGTCCCGTTCTGGAAACCTCAACACAAGAAGGACATGGACCTACTGGAGCAAGTCCAGAGAAGGCCACGAGGATGATCCAAGGGCTGGAGCACCTCTCCTATGAGGACAGGCTGAGAGAGTTGGGGCTGTTCAGCCTGGAAAAGAGAAGGCTCTGGGGAGGCCTTATAGCGTCCTCCCAGTACCTGAAGGGGCTACAGGAAGGCTGGGGAGGGACTTTTTACAAGGGCAGGGAGTGACAGAACAAGGGGAAATGGCTCTAAACTGGAAGAGGGGAGATTGAGATTCGATATCGGGAAGAAATTCTTCACTGTGAGGGTGGTCAGACACTGGAACAGGTTGCCCAAGGAAGTTGTGGCTGCCCCCTCCCTGGAAGTGTTCAATCCAACCTGGCTTTGAGCTTTGAGCAACCTGGTCTAGTGGGGGGTGTCCCTGCTCATGGCAGGGGGGGGGGAACTGGATGATCTTTAAGGTCCCTTCCAACCCAAACCATTCTGTGATTCTCTGCAAGTCCTTCTTGTGAGTCTGACATCAGAAACAGAAAATTTTCCTTGTAATTTACTCCCGGACAAAGAACTCAGAACAAGCATATTTTGCATTTTGGCAGACAATAAGAGTATCTGGCCAGCGAGGAGGAGCTGGGGGAACTCTCATGACAGCTTCTCCTGTGTGTGTTATTTTTACCAACACTAAGAGAACTGCAAGCAAGAAGATCCTTTGTCTCACCATGGAAAACAATTGTCAAATTAAGATTTAAGTACTGCACTGTCACACAACAAGGATTTCAACCCACAATCATAGTGTGTCTGCAAAGAGCAACCGAGGCAAGCAGATTAACTACAATTCACAGTATCGGTGTTCCTTCTCTTCAGCAAACTCAGGAGGTTTTGTGAACAGAGAGTGTCCAATGACCACACTGCTGCGGCATGTTCTGAATTCAGATTCAGGTTAAGAATTTCCTCTGGAGAACACCTGAATCACTTCCGCATCAGAAGTACACCAGAATAGTTTCTATTAGGATCTTCTTATCATCTGCGCTACAAGGGTGAAAGGGCAGGCCAAGGCTGAAACAAGAGACTAGTATCACCAGAGCTGACGTCAAGAAAGAACAAAATTCATCAGAAACATGCACATGCTGGGCTTGCAGTCCCAAAAGGATGTACAGACAAACGCACATACAGCCCACATGGCCTTTTTCATCTAGCAGAGGCAATGGTAAAACAAAATGCTCCAGACACCCGAGCAAGGGACTATGTTTGTTCAGTGAATGCCATTTCTCTGGCTTGCTCTCGTGTCCCTCAAATCATCAGCTGTTCAAACTGCAAACTGGCAATCCTTACCTGGCAGGAATTCAGAGCACGGGATGTGGAGAGCCAAGACTATGTTCATTCTCGGTCACACAAGGTACCTCCTGATTGTCAGGTGACAAAAGCAACTTTAAAAGTGATAGAGGAAGAAATAACTAACATGAATAACGGCATAACAAGAACACATTCCCTCACTTTCCTAGCAGAAAACATTTAAAAAAAAAAATCAACACATTCCTCCTCACAGAGAAGGATCAGGAGTGTAAGTAGATGAAGACATTGGCAAAGGATTCAGAACACTGAGGGTCAAAGGGAATTTAAAGGACTGGGATGAATTTCTTTGGGTAAGCAGAGTTGCCCCCAAAACGACCTATTCTACAACCTGGAAACTGCAACTAAGCCCCAAGGCACACCAGGGCATGCAGAAAGAACACAGCAGCCACACACAGGGCAGGACAGCCCACACAGCAAGTCGCTGGCAAGCGTTCCTTGATGTGTGTTTAAACAAGAGATGGTTTCTAGCCCAGGTAGGATCTTCAAGAGCATTCATCGTCCCTTCCTACAGGAAGTCTGGACAGTGGTGTTCCACAGGGCTCCTCTTTCTTACAGGTCCCAAAGGGTGAAAGGATCACCCAATCTTCCTTCTCCCTCCACACAGGCCATCTGAGCCACTCAAGCTGATTAATCTTTTGGTTTAGTTCACTACTTCCCTGCCATGAAAATTAAAAAAAAGAAGGAGGAAAAAACCTATCAGGCTTCTAACTGCGTGAAAGCACATTCAGAGAAAGCTTCTCAGCTCCGGAATGGGAGTTCACAGGCAGGTGGTGGGTCTCATCTCCACTCCAAAATGTTACCAGCAGCTTTTGAACAGCTTGTGCAGTGACATACAACAAAGTAATTTTCTACTCTAACATTAATATGAGTCTTTTTCTCCCCTGGCTTGCTGCAAAACCTGTTTGATGCACAGTTGAATGCAAACTGAAAAGATGCTAATGGCAAAGGGTTTGTCCCCTCCTGGTTTCTGTGCTGCACAGGCAAACAGGCAACCACAGGATTCTTTCATTTCAGGCCCAGCTATGCAGAATTCTCCTCCATTAAAAGTCTGCAGACAAGCTTTAATTCTCCTTCACTGGTGGCACCATATAGAGAGCAGGGAGGTTAAATGATAGAAAATTCATCCAATCCTGAAAACAGATTTTCCCCCAAATTCATTAAAGCCGGTAAGAACACAGCAGTATCTGCCAGAACTCGGGATCCGAGCAACTGATCCCTCCCTTTGGCGTTAGGATCCTATTTAACAGGATCAGTTAACTGCAAAACAACATCAAAAAGGAAAATCAAAGGCCCCAAACTCATCTTGCTGTTCTAGGGATTAAGCAATCATGTAAAAAAAATCAGAAACCACAATCCTGGAAACAAGACACAAATGTAAAGGCATCTCATTTTTTTTTTTTCCAAACTTGTTTCATTAAAAAAATCCCCCCAAAAAATCACAGAAATAAACTGCATGGGTATCTGCATCCTCAGAGACTTTTAGTTTCAATTAATTCCTAAAAACCTTTGCTCTTGGAAAGATCTAAAAAACAACAAGAAAATTAGCTTTACCTGATTCCTTTGCCACCTCCTACAAGAAGTTCCTTAAAACCTTGAATCTTTGCTCTTTCTGAAGAAATATTCTAGTCTCTCTCCTGAAAACTAAGCTGCAGTACAGTAGCATCGCTCCAGCACTTGTTCAGAAGAATGAAGATACTAAATTGCGAAGAGCCATGCAGAGCACATTTTAACAAAAGTAAAGGACTTAACGATTTTGCAAGCACCCAGCAGCAGAATAAATTGTTACTGACGTGTGCCACATCTGTGAAGGACGTGATTTACTTTTTGATGTTGCAAAAGACAACCTGATCTTTCAGCTGTTGGGAGAAGACAGAAAAGGTTGGGTATCTGTTTGTTCTTTGACAGGCTCTATAATTCAAGTACAAATCCATCTGCACCTAAAACCAAGCATTAACAGTAAGAGTTGTTAGATCTGTTAACCAGGAAGTATCAGTCAATTAACACAAGGTAAATTTCCATTCTCTGCTACTAAAGGTACAGAGGAGACAACAGGCAAATTCAGACCGGATCCTATGGCTTCCATCATTGTAGCATCCAAAACGTTCACCATTTGACTTAAGAAAAGCATCTGAAATCTATTTTATTCATGTCATAGATACATGAACAGTAAAGAAGTTGTAAGAGATCCTGAGAAGTCACCCAGTCCATCCCTCATCCTACATAGGATCCAAGACCCAAAATAGTTGTCTGCTTAATTGCTCCCACCAGCTCGTGGCAAAGCACAATCTCCCACGCTTCACGAACGTCCCTCGGGTGATGCAGAGCTGAGCTAGATGGACTAAAGCTCACCAGGTTCACACAACAAACCAGAGTAGCTGACTTCTCACTGAACAGCGATTCTTCCTAGAATAGAAGGGTACCAGAGTGCTTCAAAAGCTGAATAAAATTTTACCCAGTGGGAAGACAGAAAAAACTATCCAAATCTCAAAATCCAGCTAAGCTGCTAAATGGTTCTATTTACACCAATGAGAAAGTGGGAGGGGGAGGATTAAACACTAAGCACACCTTCTTAAATATTGGCCTTGAAAACCTAGGATGGAGCACGGCCTTCAAGCCTTCACCAGCAGAGACCCAGCCCAGGAAAAGCTACTCCACTCCACAGTTCCCACCAGCCTACTTATTTTGACTGTACCCAAGAGCAAACAGTTGGGATGTTCTACTATTTCTTTTTTAATTAAAGGACAAATTAACAGGAATAATGGGTTTAATAAAGCAGTGGAAAGGCAACTAATTTAAAGCCTATGGGTTTTCATAAAAAAGAGACAGAAAAGAAAGGCAAGCTGAGTGTTTTGAGAATGTTTCCAAACATGCAAGTTCCACCTTCAAGTTCCTCAGAATATATGACAACTTCTTTTTAAATGGATACACCACCCAGCAGCGATGGAAAGTGAAGGTGTCCCAACAGAGGGAAAAGCTCAAAACCCAGCACTGACAAGGAGATGTTGTTACACCCATAAAACCTCTTCAGTTAGCACTTGGCAGGAAATTCAGACTGTTCTAACCATAGAAAAACACTGCTAGCTATTGAAATTTATTCTTTTCGTTGCTGCTATTATACAAAAAAAAAAAAAAAGCTTTCCCCCCCCCCCCCTTTTTTTTGCTGAATGGTATTTTGTATTTCTAAAGCAGAGCAGAAAGTTACCACAAACACTAGCTTATTTCTCTGTTCACAGCAGCGTCACAGAAAGGCAGTGAAAGCTGCACACACAGCTCCAGAGAAGTGCTGCGTGTCAGCAAACACAACCAGCACATTTTGTCTATATGCTAACCAGCACTTTCATCATCCCAGCCCTTATTTTCCATTGACAATGTCCCGGGTAACATCAGTCAAATGCCTACCGATGCTGCCTTCAGTTAGGCCTACTGCATTTCTATCATCTTTAAGAATTTCCCCCATCTCACCTTTCAGTCAGAAGTTACCTAAGTTCATGTGATGAGTTCTACATGGATAAATGATGCAGTTTATCCTACTTTCCATTCACTTCCATACCAGTGCAGCCTGAAGGTGGCAAACATCAATGTGGCCACAAAAGAAAATTCATTGCAGGAAAGACTCAAAGTTGTACCCGCATCATAGCGGATACATGCAAGTACATATCAAATTATCTTATAAAATTGATCAGTTTGTAGTGATGGTTTAGCAGTTGTGGTAGAAAAGCCTGTCCAAAGGAGCAGCCTCCAGGACTTTTCCTTTTGGGAGTGGCATCAGCTTAGAGAGACTGTACAACTGCTGCCTTAAGCACGTTCCTCTTCAGCAATGTCCTTTCTCCCTTCATTGCAAACTGTCTATTCTCAAACTCTTCCCTAAGGCTTCCTTATCCATTTCAGCCCCAAACAAGCTGTTGCCTGCAGAGTATCTCCTTTTGGCTGGGGTAAGAGCTTCAGGCAGCATTGTTCCAACTATCTGAATGCAGGTGAGGTTTGAAACTTCCAAGCTCCCTAATTCCCCCAGCCCACCATTTCATTACCCAGCTCGCCTCGTGCGGCCCAGACTCTCACTCAGACTGCTTCTGTGCCTCCTTCTGATTGGTATCAAGTGACTAAACAGCAAGAAGGAAGCCATCTAGCCAGTCATTTATTTACAAGAACTCAGTTTTGTCTCTCCAAAAGATATAACTGCAAAGTAAAGGACAGCATCTCAATGAATTGGGTTTTTCAGAAGGGGCCAGCAAGCTCCAGCTATTGAGTCCTTAATAACCAAATTTCAGCTTGTGGAATA
>NW_010293121.1:7444-13623 GCF_000700745.2 Antrostomus carolinensis
CCTCAGTGCAGCAAGAGGGGGAAATGCAGCATCAGCACTCGGGGTAAGGGGAAGAGGAAGGCACTGTTGATCAGTCAGTTGATAGTCTGAATGCCAGGGACTTAGAGCACAGCAGGAAAAAAAACCCATCAAGTCCATAAAGTGAAGGAAAGGCAAGTTGGCACACAATGTTAATGACCAGAAACAATGGAGCAGCCTGCAGGTAATGTACGGGCCCTTGGTAATGAAACATGTTTGCAAAAAGCAGAGCAAACGAAGCAAGGTCGGGAAAGGCTCACACAAGCATTTACACCCCACAGGACAGGGACACGGGAGCTACATTTAACTTCTCCCCCTTGAGCACCCCATCCCTTCGGCTCTGATCTTCACAACCATCACCTAAGGTGACTACCCCTGAAAGGGAGTAACAACACTGTGGTTTAATTAGCCAAGCAGTAAATATTGGCACTTTCTTTGAAGGACAGGAGCTTGAAACATCAGTCTTGATAACTTACATTCTAATTGCATGATATCTATATACGTGTAACAGACCAAGAGACAAGAATGAGCTGAACATTGGGCAAGACAGCACTGATTTATTTAACATGTACACTGACAGCATGGCCTAAGCAACCCCTATGTTACCTCTCAACACTTTGGTAAAATGGTATTAGCAATAGTGTGAATTGTGTGTGACAAGATTAACCTGAAAGCTGTGTTTGAAGAAGAAAGGAGCAGATGCTTCAGTTATTTTAAGTATGTAGCAAACAATGAATAATTATACCCTAGGCAATTGAACAATTGACTTTTGGGACAGAAAAGCAGGCTGGGGAATTAGGGTTTTAAGGTTGTTGACTTGACTTGAATGCATCCTCTGCAACAGTCATTTAGTTCGTGCCAAAACCTTTCCAGTATGAACCATTTGTTTAAACTCTAAGAATATGCTTTCTCCAAAGCACTCCAGCAATGCTGCTGACACTAATCAAATCTGAAGTCACCCACGCTAGATTGTAGCCGAGCTTGGCATTGAGATATTACTGTGGTACAAGTACATTCCCTCCTCAGTGTTTACTGAATTCTTAACTTTTCCACTCATTTCACAGCTGACAGCTGGTTTATATTAAAGGCACAGCCCTCTCACTAGTCCATGAGCTGGGGAATGCAAAGCTGTCTCCAAATGAAAGAGGAAAAAACAGAACATAAACACAAAAAGACTGAAGCAGCACTGGAAGTACAAAACAGGAGCTTGAGACAACTTGAGATGGATTTTTATTGAAGCAGTCCAGCTCATTGTCTCTACCACACTCTCCTCCACAAGGAGGAACATCAGGGTGCACAAGCAAAGGTTAAAGAGCAGAACCAATTTATACATGTAATAACCCACTCCAGTTCCTAACTACCATTTAACATAAAGCCACTTGTCCATTGAATGCATACTGTAATTGAAAAAGCATATGGTACAGCCAAAACAGTTCCCCTACCACCACTTAAAAACCTGTTAACATGCTGTAAATCCGCCAGACTTCCATGTGTGTGTTAACCCTGCAGCAATAATGGGAATCCATAGATTCAGACTTTGTTCCTATGGATACACCTGTGTGTGTGTGTGTGTGTGTGTACAGGTCTGTATTTCCAAGCTGCACAACTTCATGAGCATGAAATCTTTTCACACAACAGTTTTTGGGAGACAGCCACCAGCCACACAGCTGGAGAATTACCACTACTGGCAGGCTCCATGGCTCTGGCTCTCTTTTAAACCACTGAGCAAGTATCTCATTTATGTATTGTAGACCTTTTTCCTTTTAAATGTATGAAGATGGTTATCTTATATCTGTCCAACTGGGACAGCTCTGCTTTTGCTGGCAGAGATCAGAAGCCATTCCTCCTTGGAAGTCTGAAGTAAAAAGAAAATGTTTTTGTGTCAGCAGTGATACTGCCACCTTTTAGATGCAGAACACATCAGTAGTAATACATTTTGATTACAATGAACCAACAGTTCCCTGTTAGGAGCATACAAGCGAACAAGAACATGAAACAATGCCAAAACATTACATATGCTGACCATCAGCTGAGCACAGTTACATTTAGCTGGCAGTCACACTGCCCTCTGTAATTGTGACCTGTTTAAAAAGGGAGGCTTAACCAACAGTACATAGCCATAAAGCAACAGCAGTGGTTAAAGAACACATGTATGAAAAGATGCAAAACCACTGTCAGCCTCCCACATACCTTGAACAGGGAGTTATTTTGCATACAGCCAGGAAGATTAATCCATACCTGCTTTCATCTGTGCTTTATTCAGGGATTCCAGCTTTAGCTATCACCTTGCTGAGGAAACAATTCCAAAAGGACAAAAGGCTTGAAAAATTAACAACAGTTATAACCTCAGCCTTTGCAAACACTACAAAACTCTGGAAAGCCAAGACAGAAAACAAATACTCAAAGAAGGTGAAAAGCAAGTGTTGGAGCTTCTGCTTAACTGCAGGGAAACAGAGCGTTTTGCAGCCTGCAGCCTACATCAGCCTGCCACAAAATTCAGAGCAAAATGTGGTCCCTGCTGTGGCAGTCAAAAGGGGGAAAGAATGCTTCACCAGAGACAGCACAAAGCTATCTGAAACTGAAATAAAAGGTTATTCACTGCATTGCTGCTGGATTTGCAAGGACAAGAGAATAGGGAGTTTCCAAGGATTGTGCCCAATTCACGGCTTTCATATCCAGCAATATAAAAGTGACATTGTCAGCTTTACTCCTGCTTCCTAAAGCTGCTCTGAAACCAATCGAAACTCCACAGAAAGTGAGACAGAATTGCTTCAGGGAAGAAAACAGAGCCAAGCTTCCCTTCCTGGGGATGCCAAGGAAGTCTGAAGATCTACTTGATACTTAAACACCTTGCACACACTTTCTTCCACAAGCAAGGATGCTGCAACCAGGAGGCTCTGACTCCAAAGCTCCAGCTGCATCACCCTCATTTGTGCAGGCTTCTCTGTCTCAGAAAAGTCACCCCACGGGAAGCTTTACTGCCAGGGGCAGGCAAATCAGCCTCCAGATGGGGTAAATGCATTTGCTGTTCCCTGCTCTGAGCTTGCATGTATCCCACTGAAAAGTACTCCTTCAAGGGATTTGGTTTTGTTTTTGGTTTTAGTTTTGTTTTTTTTCAGTTATGCCACACAAAGTCCTTTATTCTGCACACCTTCAATAACAAGAGAGACAAGGCTCCATACAACCTCATTTCACTTATTATTCAACACCAATCTCTTCTGCAAGAAGAATTAACCAGCATTTTAAGTGGGTACAAATTTGATTTTAATACAACCATCCACATTCAGAACAGCAGCATAGATACTACAGGAAAGAATATCTGAAATCCCAGCTACCTTCCTTTGTCCTGTGCCTGATGTACACAAAGCACAGGATAAGTGAAATGTAGGGGTCACATTTTGGCTGACTCATCAGTTCTTTTTTTTCCAAAGCTGAGAAGGAACACCAGCTCTCACTATTCACACATTGCCCCTACTAAAACACAAGAGGGATGTAACCGAAGAACACTGTTATCTCTTCCCAAGCATGATAGGAGAGAAAAACTCTGGGCTTAAGAGATGTTAAGAGCAGAATTCTATATCCTATTATCTGTGTTTAAAGCCATTCAGCATCCATTCAGACACTGCAGTCACTGAAAAAAAAAAAAAGTTAAACTGGACAGTCTAGGGGGGGGGGATTTTTATTTTTAAAATAAACTCCACAAAGATTGAACTACTTGCACTACTCAATCCTATATGCTCTCCACAGGAAGGTTTTGCTTCAGTTGTTTGCTAGGTTCAGAAGACAGTTTCAATGCCTGGGATTTTTATGCTCTTCTTTCAATTTCTAAAATTCTGTGGTTTGACAGACTGTTTTGAGCAAGGAGGGGGCAGCTGCAGGACTTATCTCAAATATTTTCAAGTGTTTGTGTTTTAAAAGTTAATCTTACAAAGTCTAACAATCTTTTTTTTATTGCTCTACTACTCAGTAAGAGTTAGAATGTTGAAATAAATCTGGGTTAAACAAACACTTTGATTTGGAAAGTAAACACAGACATCCTTCCTGTTAGCTCAGTTCAATACTCATACTTTAAATGATCAAGGCACTTAATAGAGCCTAAAATTAGGAGATTCTGCTTGCAAATTTAAATTGCCTTCAATAAGGAAGAGGCAGATTTCTGAAGCTCAGTGTTGCCCTGTTTTACTAACATGTACTGCTTTGAGAAAGAGAGATGCACGCCAGCAAGGCAAAAGCGCAAAGCCTCGATGGCAGCCTCGCTCCTGGAGAGGCGATACTCGTGCCAGGCCCCTGAGAAAGGACACATGGCAGCTGGCAGAGGTGACCACCTAGAACAACTCCACTCTTTGTCACAGTTCCTGTCCCACAGTTACAACCTCTACACTCTCCTCTGCTGCCCTGCCTTACGGCTAGTGACATTTAATCTGTGTTCTGGGGACATTGTCACTGTTACATCAACCACTCCAGACGGTGACAGCCTTATTCATCAGCCCTCACCAACCCTCTCCTCCTCCCAGTTTTACCAACAGCAATTGTCTCATTGCTGGGATGGCTGGTACACAAAATTACACACCCTTGAGCCCAAGCATCAATCCCAAAATAACTCCCTAGTTGTTTCTCTCTCCACTGAACCAGTTTTCAATAGGACAACATGTTCTCCATTAGCAATGCAAGCCCTTTCAATAAAATAAACTACAACACAAAGTCAAGTGCTTTTGAGAAACAATTTTACCACTGATGCTTTCATCAAGCAGGCTGTAAGCTTAACAAACCTGTCACATTTTACACCGAGACCTCCCTTTCACAGGGCAGATCTATTTTCATTAGTTTATATATTTAGCTGCTAAATCTTCTTCCATTGAATTGCAAATTAACTCTTAACATTAAAATTGCACAGACTCTACCTCAGGCTAATGACTTTAAAGTCTCCTAGGTCTCCTGTTACCCTTTTAATACACCATACTTTCTTTTAATCTTCTTGTGGTACTGATTCAGTCACAGCCACATTAACATAGTGCTCTCACATTACAGCCTCAGTGAATCTCTCTTGCTTACAATCACTCACTCTGGATGGCAGAAGCTGTCCTCTACTCAAACACCTTTAACATGACACTCAACAGTGCAGCCACACACCAAGTTTCCAAAACCCAGGGTTTTGCTGTAAAAGCCTATTTACTAATTTCACATCCTGGCGTGATTATCAAACTAATCTGACCTGCCCGTCGAGCCTGGAAGGATAAAGTAACTTAGCTGTAGCCTCCTAAGAGGGCATCTTGTTGCCTTTCAAAGGAAACTGGACTCAGCAGGCAGGACTCTTCAGTGACAGCAGCAGTCCTGCTTGGGTATATTGGACCTCTTGCATGTACCACAGCAGCGAATTCTGGAGAGGAAATGAAGCCACCATCCCTAGTTTTAATGAAAACATCACAATATTGTTTTCACCAAAAATAAACACATACATTATATCCTGGAGAAAACCTACAGACTCACTGTGATGACCCGTGACTGCATTTGCAGTGAACTAGATTCCTGGCTCAGCAACTGCATGCCATTTATAGCATGAAAACAAGTCAGCCTCAAAAATTAGCTTGTCATAAGTAGATCATTGATCCTCTGCGGAAGTGAAAACAGGCTGGAAATAGACATGGGGATACCAGAGGGAAAAATGGTATCTAGAGGGAAAAGCACATATGGGAACCTAGGACTTGGGCTGATGTTAGACACTCACTTTAGCTGGTCATCCTATAATGCAGCATCACACCAGCCAACAGCCCAGCCCGTGATCATACTCACTGGTACACCCAAGGGAACCTGTAGTGGTCAGTTGGGAAGGAAGGATGGAAAAGAGTGTGACAACACTGAGAAGACCCTGGTCTCCACAGACACCTTCACTCCAGAGTTGACTATAAGGTCCTCTTGGTCCCAGAAGTTACCCAGGATGACAGAACACTGGGGATTGGAAGGGACCTCAAAAGATCATCTAGCCCAATCCCCCTGCCAAAGCAGGATCACCTAGAGCAGGTCGCACAGGAAAGCGTCCAGGCGGGTTTTGAACATCTCCAGAGATGGAGACTCCACAACCTCCCTGGGCAGCCTGTTCCAGTGCTCTGTCACTGTTCCATATGTATACATAGAATCTCCTATGCTCCAGCTTGCACCCACTG
>NW_010293122.1:0-6798 GCF_000700745.2 Antrostomus carolinensis
CTGGCCAAGGGCTGGCCCAGTGACACTATCATAGGCCATCAGGGAAAACCTGGGGAGCAGAACCGAGGTGGCTCTGTCATAGTTCTGTGACAGGGGCAAGCTAAAGACACAGCCAAAGCAGAGCACCTTCCCTGCCTCTGAAGAAAGGCTTTAGCTTGGAGGTGGTGACATTCCGAGAAGCAGCAGAGTTGGCACCAGTGGTGATGTAGCCATGAGTGACTTGGAAGGCAAGGGTAGTTTTGATTAACTCTCCAACTTTACAAAGATTTCCCCAACGAACAGATCTAATCCTGTGCTACATTCTAGGCAATGTCTCTTACTGTGAATTTAGACCCAGAAGTTCCTGGATTCTTACTTCCAGAAAGGAACTGCTTTAGCAGTTGAGCGCTAATCTCAAGGTGGAGATGACGTCATACTACCAGGAGTTACGTTTGCTGTATAAATATTAGTCCATTTATATGAGTTCAAGAAAGGAATTGCACTTAAGTGCTAATCTTAAGGTGCAAATGGTGCTGTACTAACATGAGTTTTGTTTACTGTAAAAATATTAGCCCATTCACAATCTGTCTGTAGACTGTTTGTTCTCTGACAGTTTAAACAGGAAATAAAAAGGCCCTCTTTGTGGATGAATGTTTGCTCCTGCTGTGTCAGAAATACATCCTTCCAAAGATACTGAGGTGTTGGTTTTAAAGCATATTTTGAAATTCAGATGAAAAGCTTAAAATCCTTATGCAAGCTAGATGACCTCTCTGAAATGAGGAAAAATAATTAGAAATGCTCTCAGGCAACTTGAAAGTCGGATAGAATTAATACAACATAACTGAAAATTATAACAATTGCAGTTATTTCTTTAGGCTTTACTTAAGTGATGAGGTTGTACAGCACATTGCCTTGCAAGTAACTGTTCAAAAGATGATCCCTGGCTGTATATGGACATTCTGAGCATGACAAACAGCGACAGAGGCAGGGCCTGGATTTTAATTAGCAAAATCTCTCACACAATGCTCTGCCAAGCGTGGAAAGAGAACCAGCACACTGCTGTGGAACAGCGGGTTGGCGGCTCCCCCCCCCCATAGACTATCCAGTTATGTCCAAGGCACGCTTGGTTAACTGCGCTTTACACAACATTGCTTTATGTGGCTTAAGAGTAATTCTAAACATTATTTGTGATCACATTATCTTTAAAATTCCGTGGCTACTGTATTCTAACTGAATATTCTATTGATATAGACTGGTACTGTTCGTTCTGCAGTCTGAGAGACAATAGTGGAAAGATGGTAGTTCGCAAGAGTTGTAAATTAAATAAAAAAACCACAGGCAGACCACTTCACTCTGCAAGTGGCTTCTTACAGGTACATTTGGCTCCCCTGTAACACTCACACACGGACTGGCTGCAAGACACACTGGATTTTTTTAAATGGTTTGCATAGGAGTTTTGCCTTGGTCAGCTGTTGGCCAGCAGAGTTCCATCTTATCACGGGATTCTTTTGCCACCTAGTTTCTAAAGAAACTGTGTTGGATTCTGATTTGAAGGTTGAAAGGCAAGGCTTTCAGCACAGGTGACGTTTCAGACAATGGTATTTGCAGTCTGGAAAATCACAAGAGAAGAAAATGCAGTTCTATTAATCAAGATGTATGCAGAATGCTGCCCAAACAGACTGAAGGCAGGAGCTGCGTGATTCCTTACACAGAACATTGCAAAACACCTGATGAATGGACCATGTACTAGTGAAATCTGACGTGGGACTGCAAATACAGACACTGGTGGTCAGACAGATGACATAATGTCAGAGGTAATAAGAAAACATTTCTGAGCACCAATTCCTAAACACATCACCTTTTATGATTATGCTAACATTCTGAAATAATCGATATATAGTATGTGCATATAGTATAGTAATATATTAACTATATCATAAAGCCAGGTGCATAGATGAGGTGTATCAGGCAATAAAGAACATTTATATATTTTACAGAAGCTCATATTGCAAGTATAGTTCATATTTAATCAGTTCTTGTCAATGCCCTTTTAGTGAAAATGTAAGTGTATTTTTGGTGTTCTGAAGTTTGACATATAAGTCCACCCAGAACTGCCCATGAATTTTTCCTCTCTAACATCTTAACCTCCTTAAACTATTAAAAAGGGAGATGAGAAGAGCATTCTTTAAACAAAGGAAGCAAAGATATGTTAATTTATACAAAGATTTGGGGAAAATTAACAGCCTATGGATTCTTTATAAGGTTACGTGCAAGTTCTGCATGGCTCTTAAGGGGTAAGTTCCACTTTCCCAAAATCTTTGATGATGGATTTAGATATCCGAGCCAGGTGTCTTCTGAACTTGAAAAGCAAATTTCTGTGGGAGCCCTTAGTGAAATTCAAATCAATAAACAGTCTCTGATGAATTGCTGTTATTTCTTAATCTGTTTCCAACCTGAGATCAAAAAACTGTTCTCATGACAGCAGGTGCTCTTGCAGCCCTTCTCTATAGAGCTAATGTGCTGTATGCCTGTGCCCGAGCTGAATGTTAAAGTCTGGTAAGAGAATGACAGCAGAAATCATACTGAGTTAAATCTTTGGCTGGTCTGAGCCTCCCAAAAGAAGACCCACTCCACCTCTGGAAGAACCACTAGAATTTAGTATTCTTGAGTTGATTGTGATGCTGAATACTTCTACCAAAGAACTTCTCTGTACAATGACCATAATAAATTTGTATTTAACATTCTTGCAGGAGCAACAAAACCAAAACATCCACTAATATTGTGCTTAATTTCAAAAGGGAAAACTACATTAAGGTGGAGAAACTTGTTAAAAAGGAATTACTAGAATCTTTATAGGCAGCGTGGGGACTAGTTAAAGAAACTGTGTTGGATTTTGATTTGGAGGTTGAGAAAAACAGGCTTTGAGCACAGATGAAGTTTTAGACAAAGCAGCCTACCCCCACATAATACCACTGAAGAAGGACTGACAGCCCAGAGCAAATTCTACGTATGAAAATGCTGACCAGACCAACTCACGGGGAAATCCTTTCGATTGTAAATAGAGATAATGCCATAGAAAATAATTCTCTACTGGGCTACCTTCTGCATAGCCACTTACACTATCTAATACCAGTCAATCCCAAACATATAGTAGAAGTCCCAATGTGCATTATTTAACACAGTCAAACAGAGAGATACATGGTACCATACAGTTTCAATCTCCAGTAAAATCTGAGGCACTGATCACATTGGGAAAATTATGAAAAGATTTCACCTTAGATTATATTTCAAAGAAATGTACAAATTTGCAGGGGAAAAAACAGCTTTTTAAAGAAAAAATATTTATTTAATCATAATATTAAAAAAAATTATGTCTGATATTTACTTTTTAATACAGTGTTTCAACAGGCAAGCTGTCCCAAGATATCAGTTGAAGCAACAGAGCTAAATCAAGCTTTAGGATGTTCAAAAACAGACAAGATTATTTTGAGTAGCTTCCAGACGTCAATTATAACATAAAAGGAATGTCTGAATTAGACTTGACTACAGACTAGAGTCAAAGTCTTCTGCTGTTAAAGACTATTTGCTTGTACATGACTGATATACAAACCCAGAAATGCCTCAGCTATAAATACTATCTTTAAGATGCATGTTCTCTTATTTCTAGGAAGAAAAACAGCATTAATGAAGCATTCTCTAGAATCCACCTACTGTAGTCACTTTCAATAAAATGAGAAGTTTGGGTAGAAATTCCTTTAATATTGGAACTGCTCCTATGGTAAGCATTCTGATAAAATTCTGATGACATGTCATGGTCTTGTAAAGATTCTGTTAAGTTTGGGTTTTTTTCTTGAAAAATACCCACAGCAGTGTAACTCAGATTGTCATGCAGGCTGTCTGCAGTTTTGGTTTGGGTTTTTGTGGGTTTTTTGGTTTTGGTTTGGTTTGGTTTCTTTGAGCAGGAGATCATCTTCAATGTAGATGATGATGCTGCCTACAGAGAAAAATCTCATCACTCTTCTGTCAGGATTGTGTCCAAACTTTATTTCTCACATAATTCATTCTTCTTTTAACACCATTCTGGTAAGTGAGAACTTCAGAATGCCTTTTAAACAGATTAAGCATTTTGTTCAAGGTCTTCTCGAGTATTTTTTGATACTGGAAGTAGGACCATGAAGCAATGTCTCTCTAATGGCTCTTTAACGATAAATTTCTTATTCAGTGGTTTCCTGCTGGAGATGCTATTTTTCTTCTCTGAACAGGTTTGTGCAATGGAAAAGATGACCTCCAAAAGCTACCTGAGATTAATGAAATTAACGTGTGGATAATTCACCTGTAATGCAGCCTTGCCTTTGCAGACAAGATATGCTCATCTACATTCAAAATAGGCAAATCCAGGAAGTCCTGTATAACTCCCATATTTGAGAAAGATGGGAATAGAGGACATATTTCTGGGAACCCATTCTCTGTCTTTAGCAAAATCTTTTAATAAATTCTTTAATATTTGGAGTGATATGTGCATCCATCAGAAGAACAATCTGGCCCAGCTGTTTAAAGAAGCCACAGAAAGATCAGCAGACGTGCTAATAAAAACCCTGGGTGATGAGAATACCATTTGTTCTCTGACATACTGCAGAATGTTCAACTCTGATTTCTTTTCATGCCCCACAATACTGAGGATTAGAGTGCTCTTCCCAATTATGCTGCCAGTATTCCATCTGCTGAGTTTGCTGTTTAGACAGATAAACTGACTCCATGTGCCATCAGTGTTCAGAATGAAGCGGTCTGTTTTGGCCAGCAGTGCAAGATGATGGTTGGTGGCCAGTTCCAGGTAACACAATGATGTTATGAGAAGCTGAACAGATGCTGTACAAGGTAACAGGATACAGAGCAATGCTGTGTTGTCTGCTGGAAGGCTGTCTCTGACAAAGTGCAGGAGAGGCAGGTGGAGGGAGGTACTGGCTAGCAAAGAGGGACAGCAAGGGACAGTGCAGATACTAGAATTCTGGCTTAGAACTCCTGCAGGGCTCACAGGGTGCTCACTTTGTAAAGTGAAATTAAATATTATTATTTTAATAGTGAAACAAGGAAGCCTTCCAGGGGTAGAGCAAAAGTGCACAGTGCACACTTTTGAAAAAGTTGATCTTCATGCTCCATATTTTGCAAAAAACGGCACATCTCTAGAATGTTCCGAGCGCTGGCATGTCAACGGCTGTAAAAGCTGTGATGACCACTAGAGGTCATTCAATGAATAAGAAATAATTCGGGCTGTTGCCTTTCAGTTTCCTGATTATCTATTTTGGGGGGTTATTTGTTTTATTTTGTTCTTTGTCGTTATGAACATAAAAAGTTAAATTTACAAGAGAGCTAAGGACTGGAGTGCTGAAGATAACTGACTATCCATGTACTCTATAGCGACTGTAGATAGACCTAGGTGACTGCTGACATTTTCAGGAGTGCTAGTTAATTCGATTTGGAACTAGACATACACCTAGAAACCCGAATACTTTGCTGTACGCTTCTCTGTGTCTTTAGGTAATTAACACCCTTAGAGAAATCTGTTCCTAATTCAAATATTCAAAACTTGAAAAAATATTTATCTATATGACAAATGTCTATTTTCCATATAACTTTAAAGGTGATTTCTCTATTCCTATTAAAATCTTTGTTCAACATTTGAAGAAAACTATTTTTTTTTCTTTCTTTTTCCACATCTCTGGATGTGACATTATGTGGAAAAAGAAATCTTGTGGCAATCCTGCAAATAAACTAAACCTCGTGGGAACTCTGGGATTAGAAATGGAACAGAAGAAGGTTATCAGGCAGGAAGATGGAGAAGAAAACTGGGAGAAGGAGGAGCAGTTACAGCTCCTGTCAGGTGAGCAAAAGATGAAGAACAGACATGAAACAGTTCTCACCCTAAAGCCAAAGAAGGACCTGCTCTTCTTGGCTATGACCCTAGCAGGAGAGACAAGCTGAGAAAGAAAGTGAAGATGAACTAACTGTTTTCTTAGGGATGAGGACATACAGAGGACTTTCACACGTGTCAACAATCCCATGACATGATGTCCCTAGGACTGTTTTTGTCAAATCACAACTGTTGAAAGGGAAGTTCTTTCCAAGAGACTAGATGGTTTTCAACTAAAGTAAATATATTGTACATAAAGATTTGCAAAGTAATTTCTTCTAATGTCACTGTGCTATTGAGTTGCTTTCTCACCAGCTACAAATATTCTACCACTTTGTTTGCTACTCACTACATACATCATTTAGCTTAACAAGTCTTTGTCATCAGAACACAAATTTTCTTTAATGAGGGAAGCCCTTCCTCAGAAATATTTGTAATACAATTTCTTTTACAGTAATTTGATTTGTCACAAATGGAAAATAAGCCATTAGAGTGCTTTTCAATAATTTATTGTTCTCAACATGCAAATCCATCTCCTGAGAATAAAATGTTTAGGAGAAAAATGTCTTTCTCATCTTGAAAAGGTTTTTGGACAGCTACACAGAGGCTGTATCACAAGCATACCCACCTGTTGCCAATAACAGTAGCAGCCTGACTATCTGTTTGCTGTGGTTAATAGGGTGAAATTTAACAAGACCAAATGCCAGATTCTGCACCTCGGATGGAGTAACACTGGGAGAGGAGTGGCAGGAGAGCAGCCCTGCAGAAAGGGATCTGGGGGTGCTGGTTGTAAACCAGCTCAACACGAGCCAGCAGTGTGCCTGGCAGCCAAGAGGGCAAACCACTTCCTGGGGTGCATCAAGCACTGCATAACCAGCCAGGAAAAAGAGGGGATGATCCCCCTGTACTCA
>NW_010293123.1:0-10773 GCF_000700745.2 Antrostomus carolinensis
GCTGTCTTCTACTTGACTGTCTGGGTCCAGGTTCTCATATCTATACTTCAAGGGCACCGTGGGGGGTGATGGGGGTTGAGAGAGAGTTCTTTTACCTCTCCCAATAGGGACCTGTTTCCATTCTCCCCCATCAATTTGGTCTGCTCCATCTGCCTTATGGCAGGGGGGGGAGGGCTTCGCCGGCTCCTGTTGGACTTCCTTTGGGTTCAAAAGGGTTTGACTCCACCAGTCAATTTCCTTTTCACTCTCCCTAATGCACCTTAATCTCTCTACCTCTTCCTTAAGTTCTGCTACCAGGCACAGCAAGTCACTCATCTGCTCGCATCGTACACAGCTACCTCCTACACCATCCTCCGGTACCAACATCAGGCTCAGACACTCAGCACACCCAGGGACCTGGATGGCTGCATCCTTCTTCGAGGGGAGTGTCTGAGCAGACATCCCTTCTGCACCCAGCCATGTAGATTTACCCTCAGGCAATGGGCCCTAAACATTGGTTTACTAGCACAGGGATTTCATATTCCTGTTCTTTACAAGGATATCAAACTTTGCTCTTCAGATAAGTTTCCCGTAAATTTCGTGTTTTGGCCACACCAAAGAAAATATCTTCTCCATCACTGGAATTCAAGTCATTTTACATATCAGCTACTTAAAACCTACGTATGTGACAGACAATGCAATTTGTGTCCAGCTATAATGTTTTGTGAATCTTCAGCTGCACATACTGTCACTGAATCTCAACATTCCCATTCTAATCTTGATATCCTAATATCTTAATGTGTTCATCGTAAAGAAGAATACAGTATCTATCTGATTCGGTACTTAGGCAGTTTATGATCTGAGGACCAGAAAGTGATGCTGAAACTGTGCTCAAGAAAACAAAAGAGATTATTTCCCCTGCACTCAATAAGTATGATCATTAATAGATAAAGGAAAATGTGCGATGTAGGGAATTTACTTATTGTACTTAGCTAATAAAAAGTGAATTGGGCTAACTAAAGGGTAGTCTAAACTTTGAACTTTCAACTTATTTCTTTGGCTGAATATCAGTGTAAAAGGGAGTTCCCTCAGAAACAAGGTGCATTTTTCTGTCAGCATATGGCAGGTTCTAGGCACAAGGAAACCAGCCCTTGACAAAATTCAGTGGGAACATCTGTTCAAAGAACCTACTTGGAAAGTATCCCAGACTTTTGGAAAAACCTCAGTTCAGTGTCCAGCTGCTGCAGCAACAAATAATATAGAACAAAGTCATGAGACCGGAGCAAAGCTGGCTAATAATTTCACATCTCCATGGACTCCAAAGCCTGAAAATGAGTGGAATTATTTACTATGGAAGATACCAAACACTTTTAAATGCAGGGAACAGAACCAAGGATCTAGCTTTAACTAGGTTGGTTTTCCATGGAGATAAAAGTGTTTCTGGCTCAGTAAAAATTGAGAGAACTGAGAATATAAAATATGATTGTGTCCTATGACTTGTCCTAATTTAGATATACAGAATTTAAAATGCAACCTTTTTGTAGTAATTGCCCAAATTGTGTCAAAAGAAATTGAAGCCCTTATATCTGACAGTAGTTAACAACTAAAGCAAAATTTTCAGTGTAGTACACATGGGAAGGATGTGTATGCAAAATGATGATAAAGGTAGATTTTAATATTATACAAAAATAATTTGCAGTGCAACTAAGAACTTTTGTTTTCAGTGTGCAAATTGTCAAAACTTTCTTCACAAGTAATAGGAAGGATGTGGTGATGGAAATGGATATATAATAAAAATCTTGATAGACGATTGTTTAGTCACTAGGCTACGTCTTACACTGCTACTAAGGATAAGATAGTTATATATGCAGGATGCTTTAATTAAAATCTGTATTTTCATATCAGGGTACAATGCTGATTTAGATCAGGTTGGCATACAGTGAATCATTGCTAAAATTTTATCATGTCTCAGATACATCTGCTGACTTTCCAAGGTGTTATCTGCCTAAAAGATCATGAGTTAGAGTTTTTTTAACTTTGGTTAGAGGTGACTTGATATAATGATTTGTGGTTTCCTGCACATGAAAACTGTCACATAGGATGCTTTAAACTCTCTTCTGGTCCCCAGCAAGACTTAATATAAAAAGATTTAGTGAGAAAAAGATAAACAGAATTCCTTCACAAATCTTTTTTGTCCAAAACTCCCTTCTCTGTTTCTGTTCACTACATAGAAGTCCATATCCCCATTACCCTACTCACCCACTGCTATTACTTTGAAGTCCCAGCCAAAACACTCCATGGAAATGCTGAACCACTTTGGGCATCAACCTTTAACTCCGAGGCACATGACTGCCCTGCTTTCAAGGCTGCACAGCTAGGGAAGGGGTTCCCACTGTTCAGCTGTGTGTTGACATTTTGTAGTTTTGGAGCCACAAGGAAAGGTGGTGGCAGGTAAGTGTTTGGATTTTGGTTTTTTTGACTTTTCTTTAAGGAGGTTTTGCACTGTCGTCCCTCCTCATCTCCCACGCCTGATTTCTCTCAGAGGGGCTGACCACCTCTTGGCTACCATGTTGTTTCCTGAGGCCCCTTCCTAGTACTTTTCAGACTAGTTCATTATCTCTTGGACATCATGTATGTGAAAAGGTCTAACAATAAAAAAGTATAGTTAAAACAGTTCAGTAGATTTTAATTTATGTATGCTGCTATTCTGGGGTCCGGAGTTGATAACTGCCAAAATACAACTATAATTTTTTTTATTTTCCTTTTAATGGAATCAAAGGAGAACAAAATTATAATCAAGTGTACAAATAATATGTGCTTGCATTGTAGCAGCACTGACAGCTCATATCTGTGATTAAGCCCCCCTTTTAGCAAACCATACCAACATGTACTCTGAATCAGAGTTTCAGAATTTAAAGATAAAATAAATTCATACCAATGAAACAGACTGTTGGAATTAGTTTTAGCTAAGAAGTCAGGCAGTTGAAAAGGAAACAGCAGTGATTCAGTGGTCAGTGGTTCAGGTAAAACTGCATTATCCACTGCTACACAATAAATATTTTGGGTTTCCTTAATCATGATGATCATCAGAAATAAATACTATGCTGTAGCCAGCTATCGGCAGATCCTACTGTCCTGTATTTCAAGCTGGCCAGATGTGAGAGAGCTCAAATCCTGAAGTCATACAGCCATAGCATCACATCATTGGGCCTGGGCCAGCCAAAGTGCCCTTCGGCAGGACACTTGGATCTGATTGTGCCTTTTGGGGTAGACATGTCTAGACTAGTTCTTTGTTGCTTTGTACAGAGGTTACAGGAAACTAAGGCTAGCTCTGGTTCAAATGACTCTTAGAAACACAAAGACTAACACCACAGTTACCTTTTTTTGCCTGCTGTTGCCTAGATCTTATGAAACACATTGAAATTTCTTATGGTTTCCATCTGAAACCATTAAAAAACCCTCTAGAGCAGGAAAAATTCAGCCAATAGTGTCCCAAAAACTGAACAGACCTCAAGAAACACATTTGCAAACTCGCACAAACATCTGGATTGTAACAAAAGACAAATCTAACAAATTTAGCCAAATGCCAGCTTTTGTTAAAGCCATTTCTTGTAACTGTAAACAGAGTTGCTTGTTTGATAGACAGCATCTGTTACATTTTCATGAAGTTTGAACATAAGTTCCCCACTTCCTGGATGGTTTCACAACTTGATGGCAATCTCCCTTTGGTTTTTATTCTCATTGTCTTGCCATATTTGTATACACAAGATCAGTCTGTTACAGATTCAGAAAAACAATCTCCTGGGGCATCCAGCAGTAGTCCATTTTGCCTTGTATTTGTTCCCCAATTAAGCCTGTAATCCTATGAGTGAATGATTTTAATATAATTAATCAGAACTGCATGCACTCAAATCACTGCTGTGAACAAACAGTAACACAGTTGTGTTAATGATCATTCACAAAACTCAACTACAGCTGCAGAACTTTTAAAATGTTAAAAATGGCAGGGGAGGAGATCTATATTTTGAGAGGAAACTTTATAAAATCTGAAACTACAGTTTGTCTGCTCACTCTTAGCAGTGTGCTGGGCTGGCACCCAAAACCAGATAAATGTTTTCAATCACTGTCAGTTCCATTGTAAGAATAGTAAGCAGTTGATAGGGGCCTTTTGATCTATTTCTTCTAAGTCTACTATTGAATACCTTTTGTCTTTTTGTCCTTCAGCGTATATAATTTGAATGTATAAAGATTAGTCATCCTAGAGAGAAAGAAAAATTGTTATATTTCTTTTACTCTTCTAAGAAAACAATGGAAAAATGTACTAGAGATTTGACTGCTCTGTTCTGCTTTCTTGTGTTGTAACAACACTTGGTTGTGCAGGCTGGAGTAGCCCTTTCCACTCTGCCAGTTGAATGAATGTAAGAGGAAAGGATTGGTTTTATGCTGTAAATTTTATATGTGGAAAGATACAGATTTTTAATAATACAAAGCCTAATTAAAATGAAGATGTACTATAAGACTTCCAATAATGCACATCATACAGGCACCAGATCTCACCACCACAACCCCCAACACAGACTACACTCTGGATGTTGGAGAGGAACAGACTTGTCCCATGCACATACTGTTATATCTAAATTGTTTTCTCTTTGTTCACCAACATCTTTGAATCTCATTCTTCAAATCCAAGCTGCATTCTCACAAACAATTTATTTTCAGTAGAAAAACTAAAAGAAGTCCGTTTTCTGAAAGGACTGCATCACTGAGATTATGGCAACACCACCACTGGCAACTGATGCTTCAGTTTATGAAGCACTGTTGCAACTGGGAAAACTGCTTTTACTGCTTAGAATAAGGAAGAAGATATGCTAGGAAACACATTACCACTGTTTTCTTCCCATTTGGGTTCATGTGCAAAATCCAAGATTACATATTATGGGTATTATGTGGAGACTGTACTTGTGTTTTATAGAGTGCATCAACATCAGGAGGTAATTTAATTTATAAGAAACTCTTTGAAGAAGAGCAGAAAACACACTAGCAAAATGTGCAGTTGGAAATAAATTTGCTGTTTTACTTTTGTCGCTGAGTTTACCCCAGGATGATTCAGTACATGTTTTCACTTTTCTGAATAATACCTTTAAAATGACATGACATTATCTATTTCAGCTATCCTGTTTGTGTGACCTGAATTTGCATTTAATGCACATGAATTTCAAATCACACTGGAAGAATATGTAGAACTTGACAAGATGTTCAAAACTGCATAGTGATTATGAAAGTTTGTACTGACAGACTTTAAAGAGGTCTGACTTTCAAAGAGTGGATCCTTCCTAATGTGTGATTAATACTTTAGATCCCTGTAACTAAATCAAATTGCAAAATAAGATGGAAAGATTAGAAATCTGCTAAAGAAAATTATGGAAAGAAAGAATATTTTTCCTACTTGATAAGAAATTTTGTCAGAATCATTCCCAATAGACCTTATGAAAATAGAGACAATTACCTTATTTACCAAATGTATTTAATACCCAGCAGTTTCTATTAAAAAGTAATTTTTCTGCCTTTGTGTCTAGGAATCTATGGATAACTGGTGTATCCAAATACCATGGTTAAGGTACCTGAGCTGTTTTCAGTGTAGTAGTACATTTGATCTGACTAGTGCATGTATATGCAGATATTGACTTGCTGTCCTGTTAAAGTCCACCCATGGACATAGACTAAAGAGGTGGTTTAAATGACTTCTGAAGAGAAGGACTTGGGAGTGTTGGTAGATGAAAATCTGAACATGAGCTGGCAATATGCACTTGCAGGCCAGAAGGCCAATAACTGTATCCTGGGCTGCATCAAGAGAAGCGTGGCCAGCAGGTCGAGGGAGGTGATTCTCCCCCTCTACTCTGCTCTCATAAGGCCCCACCTGGAGTACTGTGTCCAGTTCTGGAGCCCCCAACACAAGAAAGACATGGACCAGTTAGAACAAGTCCAGAGGAGGCCATGAGGATGATCCAAGGGCTGGAGCACCTCTCCTATGAGGACAGGCTGAGAGAGTTGGGGTTGTTCAGCATGGAAAAGGGAAGGCTTAGGGAGATCTTATAGCGGCCTTCCAGTACCTGAAGGGGCCTACAAGAGAGTTGGGGAAGGACTTTTTATAAGGGCAATTAATGATAGAACAAGGGGAAATGGCTTTAAGCTGAAAGAGGATAGGTTTAGATTACATATTAGGAAGAAATTCTTCACTGTGATGGTGGTCAGACACTGGAACAGGTTGCCCAAGGAAGTTGTTGATGCCCCCTCCCTGGAAGTGTTTAAGGCCAGACTGGATGAGGCTTTGAGCAACCTGGTCTAGTGGAAGGTGTCCCTGCTGATGGCAGGGGGGTTGGAACTAGATGATCTTTAAGGTCCCTTCCAACCCAAACCATTCTATGATTCTATGATTTGATGACTATATTTGAAATGTTAAATTATTTATTTTTTCTGTGTTTCTGACTTATCCCTCCCAGAATGGAATTATTGAAGTTGATATAAACATTTGCATGAGAATTATCTGTAATAAAAGATTCTGAGATTTGTTAAATTAATCTATAAAAGCTTTGAAGTATGAACTTTATGTGTATGAACTTTCAAAATTGTATGCATTGTATATACTTTCTTTTTCTTATGTAAAAAAGTTTAATAACAATAGCAATACTTTGAACACACTTTCTTTCTTTACAAACAGAAGGTAATAAAAAGGCTTCATTTATTTTGTTATTTCTACTTAAAGAAGATTATGTACAAAGCAAAGTAAAGATCCAGATGACAAGCTTGCATGAGGACAGTACTGCTTCTTACAATGTGATGTACTGTTCTCTCAATTTTACTATACACATACATTAATTTCTGCTTTCTTCTCAAGAGGCACTGCCAAGAGAGAACACCATTTATACCTGTCACACCACTTGTTTCTTCATCAGCTTAGTCTTGTCTGCTTGTCGTACATTGCTTTGCTTATGTAACGGTGGTGGGAGAGACGGAAGTAATGAATGACAGTATTGAAACTGCTCACAGAGTGTGCTAGAGGTTTGTTGTGCTGGTGGACAGTATGCTCTTGTAGACAGCACCTGTGCTGTCTTTCGATTTAAAACTTAAGTCATAACACAGAAACACATTTCTCTCACTCACTTTAAATATAAAATGCCAAAGGGACTGTTTGATAACCTGATATATACACAACATGCAGGTTTTAAAGAGCTTAAAAGGGTCTTAAGTTTTTGGGTTTTTTTTTCCTTCCATTTAAGTTTAGAGATTTTAATTTCCTTTAAAGCATATCTGTAGAAAGCTCATTAAGGTGTGTTCAGATTTTCAGGTTTTAAAATATTTAAAAGAAATGCCTTGGAGTTAACAGTAATTTGAAAATATTATGCAGAAGCAAATTTTCCAGAAAGAAAGAAAAATTCCCAAATAAATATCAAGATCATCTAATGATTATTTGGATATTCATGTTGTGTCTGAATTTTCCCAGTTTGTCTCTCTCTGAAATTACTCTCAGAGTAAATTCCCAGTTACTCTGATCTGAGAGTAATGAAGAATTTTATAAACAGAGACTTTCTCTTCCTTTGAATAATATTTGGTCTAAAGCAGTAGGAATAAAACAGAACAGAAGCCATAGAAGTCCTGCAATATGTGCAGGATTTTCAGATGGGTTAAAGCATGTCGAGCCTCCAGATTGTAAGTTAAACGTTTGGCAAAGAGTGTGTCTAGCATCTCCTACTCCTTTTCAGTTGCATATATATCTTACAGAAGCCAAACTCAAACAGTGGAAATGAATTTACTCTGTGGAGGAAGAGTAAATGAGTAGCATTTACAGGACATTTTGTTTTATACTGTGGACCTCTGAAAATCAAAAGCAAAAGCCAAGAGGAGAGTTAGAAGTGAAATCATGATGCGCTTTGACACATGGTAAAAACAGTTATTCCATAGCAACACCAGTTTAGCTATAATGCTTACAAAGAATATAGGCTACTCAGTATCTGACACTAGCACTGTTGAAGATAGTTGCTTAAATGGGAGAATAAACAATTCATTGTAAAACTGTCTGCTGCCCCATTCAGCACAGAGGTTTCAGTTCAGTTAGAAAAATAATTCCTTGTGTGCGGTCTCGAACAATTTGTATTTGACTATAACAGTTACATGCAGGGGAACTACTTAGATGCTGTGAGGGGCCTTGTCAAAACAGATGACTCAAGCAGTACATTTTTTACTCATGAGCATTTATGTCTGTAGGAAATCTAGCCTCACGTCAGATGTTTTCTACAATATAAATGCAGTTGTGTATTAGCAAGACTAGATAGAAGTGAGAAAATAAGCATTATGTATTTCTTTCTGTTACCAGATGATTTGATTAAGCTAACTTTTGAAGTCAAAACTGTTGGTGTAATAAATGGGAGTTTTACTTTAACAGTTTCAAGATTTAGTTTTTAGCAAAATCTACTTAAGGTAGAGTATCTGGAATCAATCACTTCCTTTCTTTTCTATAGGCATACTAGGCAAAGTCAAACGAGATACAAACCTGAACAAAGAACTGTAGGATTTAGCTTAACTAAAACTAACCCCGAGGAACATTAATAGGATGAAAAGCAGCATTTCCTTAATATTCTTCAATTTATCATATAACCATGAAGCTCTCAAAACAATCCCTTTATTTTATCTTTCCTTCTGTTCATGGGATATATTTAACCTTCTTCGTTTTTCCTTCAATATGCTATTTTCTTCCCCCTCATGTTTAGCTTCTAGATTGTATTCTCTCACTCTCCCTATTCCCATCTTCTTCCCAGTTTTCATGCAATAGATCCTATTTTTCTTTCTGCACTACTATGCTGACTGCTACTTTTTCTTTTCTTATACCACCGTTGCCTCTTTATTACCTTCACTTTAATGTAGTGTTTCCTGACATGCCTCTCACCAGCCTGTTAAAAGTCTGGTCATCGAGACTTGTACTCATGTCTTGGTGCTGTAGGTAGGTACAGTTTTTAAAGTCCTTTCCCTAAATGGAAAATGGATGTAGAAAAGACAGGATTTTTTCCCCAGAACAAAACAATTTGGATAAATATTAAACTATATAAAAATAAATTGGACACAGACTGCTACTTTGAGGCTTCTTAGTCTGGATATGATTAGGCATTATTATTTTCTTTTTATTGTGTGATTTTCTGAGAAAAATATATTTTGCTCCCACTACATTTGTGTATACTATATCATATCATAGGCGTTTTAATGTTATTTCCGTGTATGATTTTGCAAGCTTATACCAACAATAAAGACAGCAGATTGGGTAATATACATTATATTAGTAATGATTTGGTAAAAACTCTGGAGGCAACTCAGTTATCCAAACACAAGCATGTAATGCCAGTTTTGGATATGCCACAATATCTTGCCAACACCCCACCTGCTGATCTAGAAAGTTGCAGGTCTTAGACCATTTAGGGCATCTTAGATAACATAATGAAACATCTACATCTAATTCAGACAGCTGAATTGTACTCTACATCTTAGATATTAATCTGAATTAATGTCTTAATTTGGAGCTGAATCCCATCCTTAGAGTCACTATACACATTGTTCTAGTATTAGAGTTCTCTCTGCCTCTGTGTTTCAGATGGGACATAAAATAGAAGTACAGATGACATCTGGCTACCAGTAATTACCTGATGTTTACAATTTTAGCTATTTTAACTAGGGCTATGCGGAGATTCCAGATTTCCTATTTCACGTTTGTGTTTATTATGGTTGAGTTCATAAAAGAATTCAAAGTCTCTGCAAAGTATACTACTATTACTACTTATTTTATTATATCATCTCAGATAGACATACATATGTGTGCACAAAAGCATGCACGATCTAGCTTCTTAATCAAAAGGAATTCACGTATCAATGTTGAAAAGTAGAATTGCTCTATATAATTGAATAGTTTGTTCACAGTTGAGGCAATAATAATGTAGAGGTTAATAACTGCTACATATATATGAAAGATCTCAAGAATAATGTATGTCGTAGCAGTATAGGATTTATTAATCTCAGTTCTTTAGTCCCAGAAGAAAGCAGAGGTGTAGAAATGTTGGTAAATCCGTGCAGTGGCAGTATGGAGGACCAAAGCAAGTTTACCCTGTTTAAATGTGGAGCATGATTTAGGGCATGTAAGATAAAAATTGAGAGGTAACATCTGTAGTTATCTACTGGTGCTTTCTAGGACATGTCTTGGCTTCTGATCCTCTGCATAGCTGGATCTTGGGAGTGGTTGCTGGAGCACACCATAGTTCCTACATTATTTGTGTATCTAGGATCCTTGTATATGTAACCACGTGTCCTGCCTGTATACAGAATAGAAATGCATTAAGGTGTGATGCCAAACTGAATGTAAAAATGCTTCAGTATTCTATGGTCTAGGTGTAGCCTACACAGGCTAAAGCAAACAGTCCCAAAGTGTCTCCTATGACAAAATAATATATTTGGCATTTATCTTGATCTTATCTGAAGATTACCTTAAGTTTCATGTTTTCCTCAATCCCTGCCCAACATAGAAAGTGAAATTCCAACTGGCTCAGGACATGATTTATTTATTTTTCTGGTATCATTTCTTGGTTAAGCTTCATTTGTGAGTCTCTAATACATGGTGGTTCATGCCAATGGTCAAACAGGCTGGTCAAATCAGTCCATTGCCCTGAAAATGTGGTTGCAAATAATGGAGAATCAAATGATGAAGATCTAATTAATGCCTGAAAACACAAGTAAAGGCAGGGGGTGGGGAGTGGAGGG
>NW_010293124.1:0-11129 GCF_000700745.2 Antrostomus carolinensis
GACTCTTCCCGCAGGAGCGGTCACCAACAGAAAAGTCTAGGCAAAAAAATAAGTGAAACATTTGACCAGTCCTACTGTATGATCCTGCTGAGGGAACCAGTCTGCACAGCCAGCTCTCAAATGTCTCACTTCTTCCTGTGGATGCTGTGACATTAATTACATCTGACAACAAGAGTAGGTGGGCCACCATGCTAAATATGAAACAGACTCACAATGGCAACGAAAAGCGAGACAGGAGCAGAAAGGATAAGTGACGCACTGAAAAGACAAACAGACAGCTGACTATCTATGTGGGACTCTAATTGGAGCAGGACCAGTGGTATGCTTCCTGATGCAAGAATTAAAAGCACTCAGTACCTCGCAGGATCTGTAACTTTATTTTTTTTGGCATGGACTTTAGCTCTTCCAGTAAACCCATTAGTAAGCTGGGAAAAAAAATCTGCACCATGGTCTCACAATTCTAAATGTGTATCAAAAGTGGAATGTAGATAGTATTCAAGGCCAGCTAGAGCTCACATAGCAGTAATTAATTGCATGACAGTCCTGACTGTTCTATCTGGAAGACTGTTCACTGCTGCTTGTCACAGCCCAACAACAGCACATCAACAGTCTGGTTTCAGAATAGATTAAAACCTTTCATTTCCTGGCCTTGGGCACTGACAGCAATATAAAAGAGGAGGTCATTTATTCATGGTATCACTGCTTGTTTTGGAGAAGCTCTGCTCGACTGACTCTTTGTGAAACCATTTACTCTAGAAACCATATAATGTAGCAGATGAGAATATTAGGATAGCACTGTGTGCATGTGTAGAAAGATGACAGGAGTATTAGAGACATTTACTTTACAAAGCCATCGGGCGTACACGCCAACACACTGGAACAGTTTTTAAGTTCTTGTCATCTTCCCCAGGTTAACCTGTAGGACAAAAAGAAATAACTGATATTTGGAATTTTATCAGAAGAATTAAAGAAAAATCACTTCCCTTAGCTGCAACTTAAAGGAATGGTACTGTAGGAATCTAATGTTTTAATACTATCTGAATATTATGTTTACATAAAACTGATATAAATTAACGGTGCCACAAACTAAGAAAACAAATCATATCTGTCTGTGATTTTCCTACAAATTCCTGTAAATGTAAAGAAGCGGATAAAAAATATTCTTCTGATATTCTTTTCAACTTATTTACTCTGTGAAACATAGGGTCCAGTGAATTCTGGTCTTTTTTTTAAATTCTCTTTGGAGGCGCCCTGTAGAGTTAGTTTCAGTTTGGAGATGGGAGGGCAATCTAGTGAATCTTAACAGGGCTATGCATGGTTACTATGGTCATCTGTAAGCATGCAGTAGCAGGGTCATGGCATTTAGTTATTCCACATCCCCTTTTATATCTTTACCAAATAAACAGTGTAGAAAAAAGCATTATAAAAAATAAGAGAAGCAGTAGCAAAGCCACAGACCTGCAGGAGGTCTCTATGCAGCACCTCCTTCAGTTTTAAAGGCATAGCTTTAAATTGGTTTTCTGCCAGCTATATCTCACTAGGGTGCATATTTACAGCAATACCATGAAAGCAGACTCACACTTTTAGGTGAGATGCCAGAGTTGGAATTGAATAAGGAAAAAAAAAATTGAAATAAAATTTAAAAGAAATGTGTGATATCCCCATCCTCACAGGAAAGCACATTGTTAGAATAAGCCTCTGGGTCAGGCAAGAAGAGAATATAAAAAAGAGACTACTGCACTTTCACGCTTCTAGAGGAACCCCCGTGGTATAAAGCACTGCAGGGGCAATGTGTCAGAAACACAGACTTCCATTGCAGATGCTAATATGGTCTGCTGCTTCAGGGAATCACTATCTCTCTACCACTTGGATCAGTTCGATGAAGATTAACTCCAACCAGAATGGATGTAACTGTACTGATACCGAAGAACTGCATCTGCCAAAAAAAAAAATGAATGTCTTTCACATACATACACTTTAGTGTACAGCAACTCCTCACCATTTTTCCCTAATACAGAATGGTGCAATCCTACAGCTACAACAACAATACTTAATCTATGAGACTGATTTCACTATTAAGCAAGCTTTTACTAAAGGCAGTGTTTTATCAGGAACATTATGAAAATTGAGCAATTTGCTGTCACTTCAGTTAAAGACTGTCACATTCATATACAAAGAATATTTTCCCACCAACTTAGAAATGTACTCTTAAATGAATGAACTCCTAATGCAATTGAAAATGGGGAAATAAACTCAAAGAGAAAAGATAAGGAAAAGCAGCTAATTACTTATTTGTGCCACTTTCAGTGTTTAAGATGTATTTTGTACATCATGGATTCTATGTAAACCATTGTTTTTCACCCTACACCATTTAAAAAATAAACTTTAGTAATCTCCAAGTTTTTAGTTATTATCTACTCCAAAGTAGTTAGTGCTAACGTTCTGATAAAGCATGATACACACAGAAACAGATCTTTATCCACTATGCAAATAAGCAAACCAGAGATATACTATTCTTCATCATGGCAATGAATTTCAACTGCTGTTCTAGGAAAGTCTTGGACTTGAAAGAAGCTGTTTTGTTCAGTGAAACTGTTAAATTCAATAATCTCTCATGACTGCATAATTCTGTGTGTCCATAAGAGCTACTTCTAATTTATTTAATGATATTAAATTAAGTCCCCATTAATGCTCATTTTTAAACAGTTTCATCATTCCCAAGCATGACTACTATTAACTGCAAAGAGGGTAGCCCCGGACACAGGGTGATCAAAGATTAATAAACCAGCTTATTGGTTCAGCAGTGCAATTTTGAATCTATCTATATCTGTCCCTGAAAGCTTTCTAAACTACCTAATGGTGCAGTATTATAGTTCTCATTGTATAAGAGTTTATTTAATTATGCTATTTATTCATAGTTGTCTTACCCCAGTTACTACAAAACATGAGTTGATGGATGTCACAACAGTCAAAGTATTCATGAACAGGCATCTATTTACTTCATTTGTAATGCAAGTCAACATGATGATACATCTGTTCTTGTTACTTGACTATTTCAAAGGATACAGATTTTGAAATCAATCCAATGATTTCATCTGGAGATTATATATTATATAATAATAATCCAGAACAGATTTTCCTACCCTTACTCAGAATGCATTGTATGCAATCTCTCAAGTATGCCCATTGAAACCAAAGAGGCTACTCTAGGAATAATACACCGTTGCATGTGAAAAAGAGAAGCAGACTCCAGCCCACAACTGTTGGTACCATCATTATTGCAGAACCTATTATACTGAGTGACAGACGATAAAATGGACAGAGTTCACAGCTATGAATGGTCTTGAGAGTTAAGACAAGTGGCTCATGCTTAGCATGATAAACACACGAGAACAAGTGAGTCTGTGCAGCTGAGTCAGAATGGTTATAGCAAAATCATTCTGGATAGAGCAATCCAAATAATCTAGGCAGAGAAAAGAATATTATAGCAGCAGAGACTCAAGTCCCAGGATGTAGGTTCAGCCCTGTGGCTGTCATCATCATAGAGATATTATGGAGAAAGACTCTACAAGCTTTGGAGACAGGCATATAATTACATAGAAAAGAGGCAAGTCAAATGTGAAATCCAAGTGCGAGAAACAGACCTGAGAAATCCACTGAATGGTTATGTTTTCCTCAGTGTCTGGGAAAGACAAAGAAATGGAATTCTGGCAGAAAGAAGGGAGACAGGGTATAGGGAAGATAATGAGCGCTTTTTTGTTAGGCTGGACTTCAGCGGGTTGTGAGGCCTTAATGAAAAAATGTAGATCTAAGAGATTCGAGTACAGTGATTCCAACTGAAATTGTAGGGGGAAATGACATTACTCAGAGATAATGTAAGATGAGTGAGAGAGGAGATTTACTTCAACAAATATGCTTTAATAATTATATGGTGTTACTAATTTTACAAGTACAGTTCTACCTGCAAGTACAACTGAACAACTACAACTACATGCAGAATGTATTTCCTTTGAAATAGTGGGGAGTCAGAAACATCAAGGGGACATTCTACACAGATAGGGATCTCCAGAGGAAATCCACAAACACCTACAAGGAATGGGGTCCTTGGATTTGTTCTGAATCCTCAAGTTTGTTCTTCCTTTTCTATTTCAGCTATATGTTTAGAGCCTGCTTTTCTGCAATGCTCATTGTCTTGTGGTGCAAATTTTATTTACACCCCACATGAACCCTTTATCACATGCAGGCCTCATGCAGGATGCAAAGGGATGCCAGCTCTACATTCCTGGACCTCTGATATCAGTGCTTTTAATTATAACAATTTTGCAATAAAATATGCACCTAAACCACAAGTATTATGCCTACAGCATTACTTTATCTGAGCATGTGTGTTTGCAGTGGAATGCACTGAAATTATATTAAGAGTCTCAACATCTTAACCCTGAGAAAAACAGGTCTCTGATCAGAATTCAGTATATGGTGTATATTTCAGAACATAGGTCACAGATTTTGGTTTCATCAGAGATGAAAACAAAATACAGCCACTCCAAAAAGGAAAGGTTATAGCTGTTCTTGCAAGGACTTTGGTATGATGTCAAGAAATTGTGTTGTCTTGATGGGATTGCATTAGGGCAGGATGATCAAGGATTTCTCATCTAGGAACCTTCAAAACCCTAGGATTTCTTATCTTTTTTAGGCAGTTACCTAAAAGAGGAGGAGGTGATGAAGGAAACACTGGAAAGAGGGATAATGATCCTCAGCCACTGTGTTTGCAGAAGCATCAGTTCATGGAGATCAAGCTGCAACAGGATCATGAGTAGCAGAGAGCATACCCTCTGCCCTTCCCCCTAGCCCTCCTTTCCCCCACTAAACATGTTGAAGTTCTGGTTTCCAGGAGCCCAGTATCTGCCCATACTGCCCAGCTTGTCTCCTCTTGCCTCAGCAAAGTGGTCTATGTGATTTGCACTAGGTAGATTTCACCACAGAGAAGCAGGTAAAGAAAGAAGCAGTAGCCTGGGGCTGTTTCCTTTCTTCTTGCACACAGTCAGAGAAAGTTCAGGATCAACTTGAGAGGATGGTAATTTCCACACTAACTCGGTGTGTATCTCAGATTACCCTGTTCATCTTCCCCTTTGCTTGTGGCCTGCCTCCCGAATCTATTTTACCAATCAAAACATAGTCCAATTAGGTTTTCATCAATTTGCTGAAAAGTCAGTCAATGAAGCAGTTAGAAGGACCTGAGACTCTGTTTTCTAAGAGATTTAATTCCTTTGAGGGCAGAGCCTTTCTTTGCTGCCTTACACGTCCTTCTTGAAAACACTGGAACATTTGGGGAACTGTCACATTAGATTTCTGTTACCGTGCTCTAATGCAAAGAGACTGGAAGGTGACCCAATTCATACAAAAAAACCTCCCAGACCAGCAACAACAAAAATAATTTGTGCAGACACCAATGCAAAGATGGCAAAGCAAAGGGGATCGTGTTTACTCAGCAAACTGATAGTTTCTTTAAGAAGCTAAACAATGTAAAATCCTCACAAACAAACTCACTCTGCTAACAATTTAATTTTGTCCACTTGCTTTTGGAGGAAATGTAGCTCTCAAATTGAAGATACTGATCACTGAAGACAATAAAAAACCTTTCTGTTTTTATTCAGTCTTTCTAAGGTAAAAATTTCCACTGAAACCCATGACTTACAGTCTGCATCTCTTTAAATCAGCACCTTATCAGCAGTTGCTATAACATATTTCTATTACCACATGTAATAAACACAGGAACTGGAAAAGAAGCCATTCTTGCTGTGACTTGCACAGAATGAGAGGTGAATACACATGCCATATACTCAACATAACCAGCCACGGCTGACATTGCGCCAAGGATGAACAGCCAGCCAGGTTTACTACTCTTCCACTTAAAGGGTCAGCAGGAGGATGAGTAGGTTCTAGCTATCCAGGATTTAAGGCTCCAAAGTATGCAGACTGCAGCTCACATTACTAAGTCTCCTTCAGCTTTTGTGCATTACTGTCCCAGCAAAGACCTTCTCCTGGGCATTGCTCAGTTCTTCAGAAGCTGAAACCTGGCACAAAAAGCAGTACATGGAAACAGGAGACGATTGGTCCTTGATACTTACACTGGGAATCTGCAATTTGTTTTCTCTTCACATTGTAAATTATTCCAATTCTAAACACGTGCTGGAAAAGCTGCTTTTCAAAATCTAAAACTGCTGCAGAGGATCGTATGCCAATATTTAGACCACCCGGCTGTGAAGCCAAATTTCCCATTCTCTCTTCTGATGTTTGATCGAGCACCTTTTATATTGAAAAGTGACTCCTCTCACAGGGGCCCCAAAACTCACACACATTTTATCAAAATGCATGGAGACTCTACTGGGAGAATCCCCAATTCAGGAACTAAAGAATCTGACCTAGGCAAACAACAGCCTAAACTATCTCCTTAAAACTGATTCTTCAGGATTTGGGTAACAATCTTCACTGAGGAGATGGGAGAGACTTTTATTACCTTAATCTCCTGTTATTAAGGCTCAGAACCAGCAAAATACTTAAGTATCATGATTCAAAACACTTTTAGTTCAATACTAAAACACTTAGTGTATGCCTAAATACTCTGCTGGATCAGGATCTGAGCACACTTGTATGTACCTAGTTCAGTAGTGCAAAAGAGACAGACAAACCTCTCTGCTTTCTCAGCGTCCTCACAAAATCCCCATTTATAATGGCAGCCCTGACAGGACCACTGCTGCCCCTTCTCTTATTCAGTACTGAGCTACTGGACCAAAACTATAGTTCTCTGCTTTCTAAGATTGTGTTCATGTGGGCAAGAGTTGGACTTGTGTTTGTCTGTTTGCACTGGACTGGTGAAAGCTGTGCTGGCCAACACTCACACATCTTTACTACCACCTTGCTCAGTGGTAAAATTTATACAATACAGCTTTTACTGTCAAACTGCCAGTTATGGACTTGCACCAATCCCATATGCTATTACTGTGATACACTGTATATCACAGTAATATTCAGCAATGGCACTCAAATTTGAAATATCCCAGTAATTTTTATGGTGATTATAGCACTTTAAACAATAAACTGCTAAATCTCTGCCAGTAACCAGCACATGAACTAAGACTAGTAAATGAGAGCTATTGACTGCACTTTAAGAAATTTGTTGGTGCATTGCAAGGGCCTAAAAGATCACCCTCTTTGTTCCTGACCTCAGAAGTTTTGGGGTCAGTGGGTAGTCGTTTTCATGCAGGATCAGCTCTGGCCTAGGTGTCATTACAGAAAAGTTGTGCAAGACTTCCTTTAGGCAGCATCAAGAGCTGTAGCTAACTGGGTCACAGATGCAAATACAGCTCAGTACAGCTGCATAAACTAGTTGTTCTCTTTCAGATCAATGCAGAAGGCACCGACTCCTGTGCAGTGCAAAAGCCACTTCACTAATATTTGTCAAACATCATAGGAGCACATTTAGGGGCTCCTCACCCATAGTACCTTTAAGTCTACTCTTGAGGGCCAAGACATCACAGGGAAAATTGCACTATCAGTATTTTCAATGCATCCATCTCTGCAAGAAAACCTTTCCTCAAGAGTTTCCCATCAGGATTTGGGAACTTGCAAGTCCAATTTGGAAGAGACATTTGCATTTTAGATGGCGTTTCCAAGCCACCGAAATTCAGGAATCTCTTATCAAGAGACAGAGTTCCAGGTGTCACTTCCTAAATTAACTCAAATGTCACCATTCTCAAAGGACAGGATCTCCTGTCAGGAAAAGCCCACAGTAGTGAAGATTTCCTTCATGGATCACGGTGTCCAAATTCCGACAGTGTTATGCGCTGTTGGCAACAATCCTCCGGTTGCAGTGATCCACCTGAATTTTTTTTTTTTTTGTTCTACGTCTGACTTAGAAAGCTTGAGAGCTAGAAGATGATCACCTCACATGCAAAATTTATTTTTTCCTCATGCCGTGCTTCTGCTTATGTCAGTAGCACATCGCTAAACATAGGTGGACCAAAACAAACAATCACCTCATTAGAAGTGAGGATTTTTTTTTTGTTATATGGAACACCCATCACTGGTACAATGTCAAATGTGAATGAAGTACTTGCGACGGGAACTCACAATAGCAGGAGAAAGTGTACAGCATGTTATATGAGGTATTTATGGAACTGATTGAGTAGACACTTGACCATTTGCTCAGGACCTAGTAAAATCTATGAGACATGAACGCATGCTCTTGCTGGGCAGAAATAGTACGTTGAATCACCACTGTAAAATGGGCTTTCACAGCCAGCAATTGACACAATGATTTAACAAACTGCTATGGTTTGATTCAAGCATCTCATCCAGAGGTAGCTGAATGTAATGTTTCACAATGTGCCATGCTTAGTCCTGCTCCCACTGACTTCCATGGGAGCCAGAGCACACAGAGCACTGGCATTTATCCTCCAGTATAGCTGCTCTGTGTAAGGTTAATACCGTCAATTTGATTCACAAGGGTTTGTGAGCCAGACAAGCAAACTGAAGAAGTATAAGCCTCTCTCACAAGGAGACAAGAACATGAAAGAGGTTGCCCAGCAAAGTCATCAAAGCAAACAGCATGAATGAGACAGTGTTGATGAAGACAGAAGTGGCATTGAAGGCTGCAATAACAAAGCAGGGCAGTGTCATGAAGATAAGTGGCAAAGTAATTGGCTGGTTGAGCCAAGTGTATCCATATAGTCCACCTGCCAGCAATCCATGCAAACAGATACTAGGCACTGATGATCTAAGGGCCTATTTATGTAAATATATTCTAGATGGTGACACAAAAATACATAGGAACAAACACTAAATACAACTAGAGGTTTCTGAGGGTATCTGAGCTAATTATTACAAACCTTCTTTGCAACTACTGCCAATGAATGAAGGGTTCTCTTCCTGATTTTTCACACTGTTTTTTCTCAAAAGCCAGAGCTGTGCCCCCTACATTTGATCCTGTAACAGATTTTCATATCAAAAAGACCCTTGAAGTTACAAAGGTGCCACATTGCCAGGTCAGTTTCTAGCTCCTCACTCCAACAAAAAATTGTCTAAAAGCCAGTTTTAGTAGCTAAGTGGATTGTCAATTTATAAAGAGAATGCCTAAGAAGCATAAAATTATTAACATTTCACAGTAAAGCAAATAACATATCCAGAGACTGGAGCCATGACGCCTTCGTTCCATCATTTGTGAATTGTAAGCAGCTTGGTCAGGCAGAGGAATACCCCACAGCATGTGGAGGAAACATGTTCCCTGCTCCCTGTCTCCCAGTTCAACAACCAATTGAAACATTTTCCTGCATAGATCAGGAAAAAAAAGATGCTTTCTTTTGTCTTCTTTGCCACCACCCATCATAACTTCACATGACCCAGATGCAAGCAGAACTAGCATTCTGGGTAAAAAAAGTACATGGGATCCCTGAAGCCTTCATACCCTTGCTTTGTGAAAATAGTACCTTGCTTTATACAGGTACTGACTGCAGACATTCATTTACACTTGAGAACTGAGAATCACTTGGGTGATGTTTAGCACAGAAAAGCCTACCAATATACACATTACAGCATTTTCTTCTGTAGCATCAGGTATGGATACCAAAGTGAAAAATACACAATCAATCAGGCTTAAAATAGTGGCTTAGTTTATGTGATCATTACTTGGTTGCTCACAACTGACAGTTAAAAATGTTTTCCTAGAGCTCAAGTACTTCAACTTTGCTACATAAGGTCATAGATCAGATCCTCACTAACTGTCATGTATATCTGAAACCACAATAGCAAGGGACATACATTAATTGTGGTAAACCACGTGAGATTCATCATAGTGGAGATAAAAGTTTTACTGCTAGATTTGATGTATGGGTTGAAACTTTGTGCTTTCTAAAAGCAAGTCCCAACCACATGCATAGTGTTTTAAGGGGCCTTATTTCAGTCCTGACAAATGAGCTCCAGATGTTTATTTTATCGTACTTGCATTTTATATAGTCATTCAACATTTCAGGCTCATGTTAAGGTCTTAGAAACTCTCCCTGACCCACCTTTTGCACCATAAAAAAAGAGAAGCTGCAAGACAGAACAAAATCAAGAACAACATATAAAAATTCTGATTAAATACAGCAAATAAATGAAGGAAGAACAAAAGTCTTTCCACAAGGAGAAAGAAAAGATAGGGTGAGAATAATGTCTGGGTTCAGTTATCATCAAGCACAGACCAACTGTTAGAAAATCTCTAACAACGCTTTTTGCTTTTTTTTTTTTTGTTTAATATTCCTTTCAAAACAATTGTGCTCTGAAAGGTTCCCTTTGACCTACAAATGCCATAAACAGGAGATTAAAAGGCCTGTAATTACATCTAACCATTCTGGCTTCTCTGCAGGTGACAGTGAGGATGACGTTGCTTCCATGGAGGAGGGAGTCTAGCTTTTAGGTTTTATTTGTTTAATTAACTGTTTTATTTTCTTCTTTTCTTCCTAGAAGCAGCTGTTCATCCAGTCCAATCTCACTGCCCACCTCATCCATTCTGCAAGAAAGTGCCCTCCAGGCCAAGCTTTCCTCTGACCAGTACCCCTCAAGGACAGCCTGGGGTGGAACTGCACAGTGCCAGCCAGAGGAGGATTTGTGCTTGCAACTGCCAAGTATTATTTTTCATTCCTATTAGGCTCAGTCTCTGGCAGTTTTGATTCTCTTTTACATTTTTGTCTGTCTGAAGAACTTTTCACTGCTTGTTGACTGCATACATGGAAAAGCTTGCTTTTTTGCTAGTGAAGCAATTTAGTATTTAAGTGTAAGCTTAAAGCAATGTCAATGTGTAGGTACACACTGAGTTAGAGCACATACCAAGAGGTTGAGAAAAGGGTTCCATTCCTCCATCTACCACTGACTAAATTCATCACCTTGCTTCAGATTTCACCACTCTGTGAAATGGGATAATGATCCTTCCTTAAATCACAGGGCAAGAATGTCATTAAGATTTGGACTTGGTTTCAGATTCTTGAAGAAGAGCTTTTCCATTATATAATTTCCCTGGTTTGACCAGCACTTGGACTAAAGGTGTGAGCGGAGTTCCAACTTTACATCTGTGGTGGTTTGGGTGGATTCACCCT
>NW_010293125.1:0-3941 GCF_000700745.2 Antrostomus carolinensis
GTCAACAAGCCAACTATTTCCAAAAAAGCAAATCTGCACCACACACCGAATCCTTTTGGTATTTCCTTTGGTTTCTGGACATTTGCTCACTTCCTTGCAGTTTGGTTGTGTGACACTAGATGGAGATGGGGATCTGCTGAAGGCAGCGTGGTCCATCTCTCCTTCTGCCCGCAGAGGGCCCCCAAGTCCGCTCATCCCGTTATACTGGAGGCTCGAGAAAAGGTAAATGCAGTCCTGTGACACATTAGACAGGGATTTTGAGAGGTCGGACAGGCAGCAAGTTTGATTCAGTCTCTCTGAATGACGATGACTTCATACTTGGAAGTATGATAGAGACAGGAATGGGCAACAAGGTGCACAGTGAAGTTTGTGAATGTGATATATCTGTGATAAGCATGGCTTTGGGATGTTTTTCCACGCTTAAGAATGCAAGATGGGAAAGCAAAGGATTGTTGAAAGCAGGACTTTTAAGAAGCTGCACCTTTGCAGAGGCACAGGAGGCAGACAATCCCTCTTCCTTGCTTCCCACCACCAGCATGGCTGGTGGGACAGCCCTGAACTGCCATTCTGAGGCTTCTGATGTTCCCACCCTCTCTCTTTTCTTTGACACTTCTCACCAAAATACGGAACAAATTCACACAACTCTGTGGTCTAATGTTCACCCTCAGCTGCTTGACCTGTGCACGAGGTCTCCAGAAATTCCAAGTGGTCTCCCAGCCAAGTACTGAATAATTTCAGAGCTGCTCCATTTCACAGAACCACAGAATGGTGGGGGTTGGCAGGGACCTCAGGAGATCATCCAGTCCAGGGTCCCTACACCAGGTTACACAGGAAAGTGTCCAGGCAGGTTTTGAACATCTCCAGAGATGGAGACTCCACAACCTCTCTGGGCAGCTTATTCCAGTGCTCTGTCACACTCACAGTTAAGACATTTTTTCCAAAAGCATATACATTTACCTGAACATGGCTGCTTTCCACTCAGCCCCATTTCTTGTCTTCCTGCCATATAGTTGAGGGATCTTGATAAAAGATGGAACAGCTTCAACAGGACCACAAGGTGATCAAATCTTCCAGGTACTCTCCTGATAACACCCTGCTAATAATAATCCTGATAATAATATACAAAGTGGTAATTCCACAGCAATGTTTAAATTTTATTTCCCATCTCCAAAGTAAATCAGGCAGATGTACTTTCTCCTTATCAGAAGACAAAAGCATTCATGAAAAGATTTAATGACAGATGACACTTTCTGTAAATAGTTTTCCAGTATATAATCTATATAAAATATATATGTCTCTGTGTGTTTTTTTTCCAAGTATATACACATGTTTGTACATATTTACTTTCCATTGAAGATAAACATTGCCGTGTTTACTGCCTATTCAGTCTGGAAACAGCAGTCAATAATTAGAGGATATGTTTGTGGAAGAAAATTAATTGACTCTTTACTGTTCTGTCTATCATAGCAATAAAACTAGGCAAATATGACAGCTGGGGAAGACACTTGTATTGTCTTTTGCTCTTGTTTGCAGTATGATTCCAATTTATTTTTTTGGAATAATATGTAGGAATCCTCCTTCTGTAGCATTCAGAATGTTTATTTCCACTGAAGTCATATGCAACAGGTCTCTGCTTTAATGAGATCCAATGGACCTCACTTTGAAAAGGGCATATCTGTGAGTAACTTTGACTCACATGCCCATTATCTTCTTTGTGTATGATGGCAACACTCAAAATCTGACCTTGTTCCACAGCAAGATTGTTTCTAGTTTTAATGAAGCAAAGTCTGGAAATGGAGGTGTTATCTTTTGTTAGAATGGCAAACACAACAGGAAAAAGCAAAAGTTGTAAACACTGTTTTTCTTCAAGTTTGAAACAGCAGCAACGATATTCAGCCTAAAAAATGCTTGGGGACAATTGTTCCATGTTCTAATCAGTCTTAACACAAGCAGAAGTAGGCCCTGGAAAAAGGGGAACGTCACAGTTCTCTGTATAAATCTATAGGCATTTCTTTATTGGTGAATTAGATACCTAGAGAGTTTATTACCTAAATTATGTTCATTTTTATTTTCTGCTTGGAAAAGATTATGTCATTAATCTTTCTAAATCAACCCAACTTTGTTCAGGCCAATGGAACTGGTTTGTACCAACCCAAGTGGTATTTACTTTTCCATCATGTAAAGTCCTTTGGACAAGGAAATAATGAGTCATGAAATAAAGTTCCTGTAGAAAAAAGGGGGAAAAAAAGAAAAAAAAAATAAATAAAAAGAGGCAGATGCCTTTCAGCAGGGACTCTAATAAGCCACTAGGCTGGTTTACTGTCTTTAACTACTTTACCACTCCAGTGCATCAATAAAGAGCCAGATGCATTGCTGAAGACACCTCAGCAGCATAGCCAAAATTTACTCTTGCCCTATTCCTGGAGTAATGAGACCTGATAACACCTTCAGAGGGAACATGGCATGAGAAACAAGGTGAGGGAGATTCAGAAAATCAGGTTTTTTTATTCCTGTTATTTTCTTGGAGATTAGGAAAGGTGTTTCTGAAGTGGTGTAGTAAGGGCTACTGAAATATGTTCTCTCCCTGGAGTAGGGATAGTCCTGTGCCTCCAGCTTTTGTGTTTCTGGGGCTAAGTAGATAGCAGAGTCTTAGGTTTTATTTGTGTGTGTGTGTGTCTATAAAGATTTTGTTTGTCTTTGAGATGCTTCCCTATGCCTTATAAATCATAAGCCTGGCTAATATTTGGACATTGTTTTGATCTTCCTTAAACATCAGGGATCTTTCTTCCCCTGTGAGCAGTTGTTTTTGGTTTTTGTTTTTTGTTTTTTTTCTTGTAACTGTCTAAACATTAAACAACAAAATACAACTCTGACCAGTAAGTCCAACTGTGAGTTCATGTTATCAAGTTAATTAGAGTAATGATTTAATAAGCTTACACAGGATATGCTCAAATCACGAGGATGTTAGAGACTTTGGGGAGAAGAGTCCATCAAAGAAGTTATGCATCAGGGAACTTGTCTTGGTTTGTTATAACTCTAATGGGAACATTTCTGCCCTGAGTGCTGTGTGAACCGATTCTCTCTTTTAAACCTTCTGTCTGATTGCTTTTAATATCTTTTATATACCTTCTTGCTGATGAAGTAGGAAAATATCTTCTTTTAAGAGTCTTTCCTTGCAATAAAAAGTCATTTATGTTTTAATCTAGGATGACCACTGATGGCAGAAGGAGTGGAATTAAGGCCCTAATTACAACAATCCCATGCTGTGGCAGGCACTGATTTTGCTTGCAAGCAAGCCTCTCAGAAGTCATTTATGTTTTCTGTTAACCTGCTGCTGATTAAGGGCAAGTTGAGAGAAGAAGGGACTGACAGAGACATCAGGCTGATGAGCTAAATCTATAAACTAGCACAGTTGATTAAAGCAAGGCCTTTGGGGATTGTTTTATTTAAAAAAAAAAAAAATAATGTAGAACTTGCTATGAAATGTTTCTGTTCAGCTATTATTATTTTTATGATTTTTTTGTAAGTGCAAGCTATTTTGCTATCTTGTAGATTTTTTTTTCCCCTTCACATCTGCCCTGTGTTTTCAGGAAGTTATATTTTCATGGAGATGTAATGTTTTTTACTATATATGTTGACATAGAAGGAAAAAAGCCCATCTATCATATTGCAACACCATCATAGCTACAGCATTTTACTACAAAAATGGATCATCACAATATATTTCCTTCCTTAGAAAAGTCCCCTTCAAGGTGTCACCTATATATTGCTAGACCTTAAATTCCCATTGACATCAAAGGGAGTGTCCCTAGTCCAGGGTTGTCTTCCACATTGTCTTCCACATCTTTATTTCTCACTAAACTGAAGCCAAAGAAGCCTAAATCTATGCAACCAGCCCATAACTGGGGAGGTGTATATATATATATATATTTTATATATAT
>NW_010293126.1:0-2879 GCF_000700745.2 Antrostomus carolinensis
CCCACGGCCCAACGCTCGGCGAAGCCGTCGGCGGGCCGGGGCTCTCCGCTGGCCGGGGGCTTGGCGTGAGGTGTCCAGCCCGGATCTCGCACCCGCTCCGGGGTGATTTCTGACCCCGGGCCTCCTTGTTCCATGTGGGCTGAGTATTTAGTAGTGCCGTCCTTCGTGTGACTCTGGTGAGAATGCAAATGACTAAAGTCCTTGCATGTTCCACAGCCTGGTCCATAATTTTGCCCCTGGAACAGAAACCCAGAAGGACTGCGCTGTAGCTCTGTTACCGACTGCCTCATACAGAACAGGACTGGTTAGGTTTACCAGCTGCCTCCTTTCAGGCTAAATATATGGCTTTGACACTTCTTTTTTTATAGTATCCTATTTTAAGCACTTAGCAAGACCATTTAGACCCTTCATTGTCACACAGGGCTGATTGGAGGATGACACTTAGAGACATCCAAAAATTACAGATGATGTACAGGTCTTGAAATGACAGCTGAAGAGGCTGGGTAGTCTGGGGACTATACATAATTCAAGTACTTGGTATTTTAACAATGAAATATTAAAGCACTTCACGTCCTCAAGATCTCTAATGTAGAATTCATTGTAAAAATAATTTCCACAAAGATAAAAAGAGGACAGCTAAAATTGATTTCAATCACCTGCCAAAGATGAAGCTGTATTTTAGCAATCCTTTTACTGGAAAAGATGCACATAGCTTAGTGTACAACCCTTCATTAAACTTCAGAATTCTGGGGTAGAGTTAACTTGCACTTACTTGGTGAGGAAGTCACATTGCTGGAATATTGACCTTAAACTATTCAAATCTGACATTTTATCATTGCTTTCCTGGTATTGAAGTTTTAAATTTCACATTTCTTGCACTGCTGCAAGTCTACTAAACTCTGATGAACTGCAGGAGTAGAGTTGAACTGCAGGTTTGGAACTGAGGGGGTTGTTCTCTAGACAGTCGCTGTCAATCCTGGGTCTCTGTAGGCTGAATGGAAAACATGACAAGCAATGCCAAGTCTTGCAGACTGCAGGGGCTGGGTCTCACCATGGCCAAGTATGATAAAGGGTGCAGAGTTGTACCTAAGGCAGATTGTAGGTTGCAGTTCAACCTTAATCTGGTGTTTCACATTGGAACATTCGGTGCAGTTTCCAGAGTTTCAGCATTTGCCTTTTATGTGTGAGGCTTAAGTGAGCATTTAGGAGTGTTTTATGCTTCAGGTTGTCGGTGACCTCGACATACCCAGATGATCTTTGGAAATAAGAAGAGCTGGAATGATTGCACATATGTCTGGATGCTTAGGAAAGGCTGTCTTTCCTTATGAACAATAAATAGAGGTCAAAGCCAACCCTTAGCTATTGTTAATACCTGGCATTGCTTTGTAGTCAAGGATGCAGAGCAGTTTTGGGGAGTGTTTTTGTTGCAGATACTGTGTTTTCTCTCTGTTGGGGATACTGGATAACACAGGACACCTTTGTCACCTTCTGCATTTTCTCACATTGAAAACAGCATAATTCAGGTTTTTGGGTTAGCAGTAGATGAGTTGTCAATGTGTATCAGCTAGTTCTTGTTCATTCAGAGCTTCAGTTGCTGTTTTGGATACCTTTCACCATTTTAAGTGGTATAACAGAAAAAAATAGAAAAAAATGTAATCCTGGCAGCATTTCAGGGGCGAACACTTCACATTTTGTCTGTTACAAACCTTTGTTCCCATCACTCAGAGTTCCTACTGCAAGGTATTGTGGCGAGTGCTGTATTGGACTTTTCATGTTCACTTTGTGAGTGAACATTTTACTACAGTTGTCTGTTAAATTAGCCTTAATTATTTGACTTACTCGGAAGAACTGGCTTGACCAGAGTTAATTAAAAGTTTCAGAACAATGTGAATTAACTTTGTGCTTTGTCCAGTTGGTTATCGACTACTGGGAGTTGTGGTTGGAGTGGCCTGGCATTGTTGGCAAGATTAAACTTGCCTTTCCAATTTATTTTCATAAATTAAAAAATTGAAAGCTGAGCATTAATTCTCTCAAAAGCAGCGCTGAGGTGGAATAACAGTGTAATTCGTGATTAAAAAAAAAGACTGCTGAATACTGGCACACTGTAACCTTAATTATCTTTAAATGTAACACAGTGTTTTTTCTTAGAAAGGAATTTGCTCATCTTATGCAAGCTCATTATTTACATAAATTAGCCCCAAATACATGCTGTTGTGGTCCTCAAATTAAAACCTAACTGCTGCTTTCACAATACATCTTTTATCCACATTTAACTTCGATTCCAAAGCGCAGAAGCTCTGTGTGATGTCCGAGCACTTTGAGCAGACCCTTGCTTTCATCATTTCTGCCGTTATTTCTTTAGGAATGTAGTGATTTCCAGAGTACCTCGTGGAAACTGCCGACTCCAGTGCTCCTCCTTGAAGAATACACACATTTCCTTGTGGCTGTACTTGACTTCACTTTCTCTTTTGAACAAGTTTGCTTCCCATTCTCGGTGTTCTTTCTGTTCTCTTGGCTTTCTGCAGTTCAGAGTGTGTTTAGGTGGGGCCTGTGTGTGTGCCCGTGTCTGGCTGTGCTGCTTTGGCCTTTGCTCGTGGATGGTCTGCTGGAGTTGGTTCTGAGCAGAATGGGTGATATGTTATAGATGGGAGTTGCTGTGATGATGCTGAGAGATCCTGTTAGTAACAGCAGCTGGTTAGGGAACTAATTAATGGGTTGCTGGTTTAAAAAATGACTTCTAAAAAGTCCCTTCAGTTGGACTGTAGCAACTTTTAGTGTAACTGTTCTATACACTGAATTTCTACACCACTCTTGAGTGTAAAAAAAATCCAAACAACTTTCAACTTTTCTTCCTTCCTCCCTTCCTTCCTCCCTTCCTT
>NW_010293127.1:0-12879 GCF_000700745.2 Antrostomus carolinensis
AACCTTGCCATGCAAACCCAATACACATGGTATGGTCCTTTCTGTTTGAACTGACATCTCAGTTACACATATTAACTTCTCTTGCAAGGCAACAAATTGAGACTTGCTGAGGCTTAAAAGGCCAATCAGCAAAACTGTGACTTAAAACTGACTCAAAGCTTGCAGCAGCAGATTAGTCTTCAAATTAACTTGCTCATTTTGAACCTGGCACAATGTGGATCTACGTGGAACTTGTCTGAGTGCATAGGCAGAAGTGAAGATACAGATATACCATCTTCAGTCACCTTGGCCACAGTTAGCATTCAGCTGAACACTAGTTTATTCCAGTCAAACCAAAGAGATCACTTCTACTTATGCCCATTTCAGATAGCAAATGCTACATGAAACTACAGCAGAGGAATAATTATGCAAAGAAGTAACTATGCTTCCTTTCTTCTTGTCACACCACCGGTAAGATCAGAGCCCTGAAGACCGAGTTGGGAACCCATGCTAGGTTCCATGAATCAGAGTCCACTCAACAAAGGGTGTATCTATTTTGGGTCACTGAGCTCACTACACTGTAGCAGATTTTACCAGTTATGTGGAGGTCATTCTACATCAAATAATTTGGCTCTGTTTGTTAGAACTCTGGTCTATGAGAACAAAGTAAACAGAATTAAATGGAGTATTTGTTTATTATGCTTCAAGGAACTAATGTTCCACCAGCAATGTATTTGTCTATTTTTTATTAAAGAACAGTTTAGAAAAATGTGTCATAGTAACAGAATAATCCTTTCTTTCCTCCTCTTACAGTAACAGGAGGCAATCTAACATGTCTCAGAAAATGCCAAACATTTTTTAATGAAAAAAAGTTCAAACTTTTCTCACAACCCTACATGTTCAAAACTGTGATTTGAATTATGAACTGCAGGCAGCCTAAATCAACAAGTTTAATGATAATAATAATGATAATAAAAAATCTCAGGGACCAAGCTCAGTTTATTTCTGAGCCTGGACTTTCCCAAACTCCTGTGCTTTGCAAGAAAGAGGTAAACTACTTCCCTAGTCGCCGCTAAAATTCCCTTCTATTTTTGCTAAGATTATAAAAAGTGGTGCAATACAAACATTGCATTAGAAACTGAGAGTACCTATATCCTTCTCAAAGAACATTCTGCTCTTTTTTCACCAAGAAGTAACTTTTCCCATTGCAACTGTTCAATATGGTCTCCCATCATATCATACAAAATGTACTCAAACTTTTAATTACTTCTTACCTTGCCAGGTTCCTTTGTGTGGTAACAGTAGTTCCAAGAACTCTGAGGCCTAATAAATACAACTGATAGGCTCATTTTAAAAATGCAGCTGTTCACAGATTTATTTAATTTTTTACCTTTCCCTCTGTACAGGGGTGAATTTCATTACTTTACAATGTACAGGTATTTCTTTCAATAAATAAAATAGTTGATGCTGAAATTGCAGCTGCTACTGACCTTCATCCTGAATTCATCAGTGTTAAAGAAACCTGAGCTTTACATTTTCTAGACGTTGCATACTCAAACAGTATTTAAACAGAAGAGTTTGTAAGAAGCAAAACAAAGATTAAATAAAAAAAAACAAAAACAAACAACATAAAAAGGACAGTAGTATTAAGAGAAGAGTACATACTATTCACACCTCTGAAAGCCTGGAGATGTACCAGAACAAGATATAGTCCATAAAACAGGTAAGTACTAGCAGCATATGAAAGACAATGGAGAACAAGACATTAACCCAGAAAAGACACAAAAGTTTATAAATATTATGTTTTATTTTATGCTTGGCATATAATTTCCTAAATGTTTGATTATATATAGTTATTTTTTAGAAGAAAGTGACTTCAAGTATTCTGGAAGACCGATGCTAACACCAGTTAGCTATACTTAAAAGAATAATGGAAGCCTCATCATAATTTTTTATAGTGACTCAAAAGCCCAATTTGGTACAGGAGTGTAAGGAAATAATTAAAATAGAGTAAAATACGGTGTTCATAATCACTGCAAAAGGGAAACGCTAATGTCCAGAGCTCTGAGCAGTCAATCTTCAGCTACTGGAGCAAATCACTATTTAGTCTTATTTCAAGACTCCTGAAAACACTGCTTTGTGGCACTATTTACCCAGTGTCAGCAGCCTGTGTAGCGCTCTTTCACGTGCTCAAATCCACCAAAGCTGCTTATCAGTCCCTGTTAGTAAGTGCAGCACTTTAACAGTTACTACAGTTAAAAATAACATCTATATAGCAGAGACAAGTACGTTCAGGGCACTTACACAACAGTACAGACTACAATATGAATTAGCCTTAAGAGCAGAAAAGTGATGAAACAAACCTGAAAGATGGCAGCTGTAACCTGGCACTTCATAATACAACCGCCCTACGCGATAATACGACCTATGTGATAATACGACCACCCTACATGGGATTAGGGAAGTGGGGAACCAGGGGCTGCTGTTCAATAACTTGCAACACAGGGAGCTGTAACACTCCTGATCCATCTCCAGACAGGGCACAGGTCCCAGAGACTTTACCCCATCTGCCCTCCTGCATCTGAAACAGATTCCAGAGCTTGTATAAAGCATGTATTTTATAAAAAGTACCACAACAGAGTGGGTGAGAGTAAAAGAAGGGATAAGTTGCCTATAGCAGTACAGACTGAAGGCAAATAAAAAAGGAAAAGAGAAAAAATCTGCACATGGGCTGCTGTTCTATTACTTTTCTCCAACAAGTCTGGACTCCCCAAGCTCTCCGAGAGCCTCATTCTTGTGACCAAAGTGTGTAAACTCTACATTGCTACTTTGAGAATATAAAGACTTTTGCAAAAGGAAAGGTTTTGGCTTGAAACATCTGGCTTTCACTTTGTCAGAATGCCAGCCGGGTAAACTCAGGCTCCAGAACCGGGCAAAGAAGTCAGCCCTTTGTACAAGAAAAAGCAACACAATAAAGTAATCCCTCAACTGCTCTCATTCAACACAAAAAATATTACATTGTTGAAATAATCTGACTAAAGCTTTACACAGCAAAACTTTAAAACCAATTTTATGTGGTACATAAAGCAATTACAGCTTGTCGCTTCGCTAATAATCCAAAAGTCTCTACTTCATTTTGGAAGCCGTAATATGTACCTCAAACTATATCAGATGAAAATTAAGAATACTTCATAGTAAAAGCAACACTTTGTGGACTTTGTCATTGAAGGCTTTTTGCATCAATTACATAAAATACCCATTATTGTATATCTAGATAACACTGTTTTTTAATTAGTGCCTTACCCCCTTTACTTACAAAAGCAAACAGCACACCATTTCATGATCTAAATATTCAGACTGTAATGATGCATCCATTTTATACAGCAACAGAGTAGATCAAGTAGAACATCTAAAAACATGAATTTGTTGATTTAACTATAGTCCTAAAGTATCATTCATCTAGGCAATCAGTTTTTATGGATTGTTGCTTAACCACATAACAGCAATTCAATGGGATGTGTTTGTTTGAACAGGAAAAGGCAGACTTTGAGAAATACTGTGTTTTAAGAGCCAGAGCTGTTTTGCTCCAGAAGCTACTTAAATTCTTCTGACAGCTGCTCAATAAATAACTTAATTACTTACACTCTAATAGACACAAATAGAACTACTTGAGGATTGTGAATGAGAGAATATTTTACCAGAGCCAGACACACTTATTTTTACGACAAAAAACAACCCGCTGATCTGCTTCAATAGCTGTCATGTTTGTATTATTTTATGCTAATATTAACCACGTAAAGAACCATCAACAAACAACATCAACCATGTATCTACTAGGAATCTTGCAATGCTAATGAAGTTTCTTTAAAAAAACCTTTTAAATGTTATTTAAACTGTGAGGTACTCAAACAAGTGAGAGCACTGTCCTTCTATCTACTTCAACAACTTGTGCTGCCCTGGCTCATTGGAACATGGAAAATTTCCAGTAGTTAGACAATAGGGCCCTTTAAGCCAGTTTTCATTGACCTTTAAATCACCATCATTTACTCTCAATAACCATTAACAAGGACAAAAGTGAAGACTTATTAAAAAGGTTTCTTCTTACAGCATATCCTACTCATCTTCCACTTCAATGAAGAAGTCATTTCTGAAAAGAGACACTATCTCCCATTTGTAGAGCTGACCTTATCTGCTGCAAAGGAACCGAGGAAACCACTCGATTTATGCCACAGTGCTAGAGCAGTTCTTAATGCAGGGAGTGGTGCTAAGAGGTAACACGTCAGAAAGCAGATAGCCTGATGTGAAAGCATCTGGGTTACACTTGTCATACAAGTCTATGTTGCCAGTGAGCGTCCAGACACAGAACAGAGCTGTTTTGCTCAGGCTTGAGCTGTTACGCGTACAGCATTCAGCGACATCTCCAAGACCCGCATCCTGAGGGCACAGAGATCACAGCACCATCAAGGTTGGCTGGGGCCACTGGAGATCATCCAGTCCAAGCCGCCTTCCCAAGCAGGGTCAGCTAGAGTAGTCATTTTGTCTTGGCTTCCCATGAGGAAAAAATCTGGTATGGACCATTAATTTTCCCTAGTTTTTAGTAAGAAGTGTTAGCAGTAAAAATAAAATAGCTGTTCTAGTGGAGTTTGCTGTTCCAAAGATCAAATGCTTTTTGGATGGTGTTCCACTCTAAACCTATGCAAAAACCTATCTGTTGTTTTCTTTTGGCCTCTTGATTCTAACTAATTTGTTACAATTACTGCACCTTTAGCAATGCTGCAATAATTTCCATCACTTCACCTCTATATTTTCCATTTTCAAAAATATAAGCCTTAAAAATAGAAAAATACAAACAACCTGATCAGCAGCAGTATTTCTGCTCTTATTTCCTGTTAAATTTACAACATGCATGAATGTATGAGATAACAGACAAAATTTTTAGGACTGTGTCCAACAACAGCTTTTAATATGGGAAAAAGCTGCAGGTCCAGCTTTGTCTCAGACAGAGAAACTGAGAGACATACATGATTATTTTTAAGACTATGTTATCTGATATTAACAAAGTTCCAACATACCAATTCTTCTCTGAAATTCTTCTCACATGGAAAAAGTCAGTATTAAAATTTTACCAGCAAAACTAAGGAAATGTGTATTTATATTGTCTGTATAATGTGTATTTAATTATAGGGAATATAATATATTCAAGAATAAACTAGTGATTTTCTGTCTCAATTAAAAATTACTAGAAACCTTTATTGTAAACTTTGAGGGGGAAAAAATACTAAATGGAATCTCAAGGTAACATTTTCAGCATTAAACATCTGGAATGTATCTGGCCTACTGTCACAAAAATTAACCTCATCCATTAGAGGCAAATGGTTTTGTACTTTCCCTCCTTTTTGTACAACTTCAGTCATGACACCATGTAAAGTTTTTCCTTTCACAAAGTCAGTATCAACATTTTTGGGAAAAATGTAGCATGCAATGATATTGGCTAACACAAATGGCTAATATTATTGCTAACCTTTAGTATATACCTACAGGAAACAAAGGAGCGCAGGGTATGGAATGGATGCAGTGAGGAGTCATGGAAGCAGTCTTATGAGGTGATGGAGGTATCCAAGAAGCATCATCTAGCAGTCACAGTATGAGTGTTTCTGAAACATTATTTGTGAGCTTCCTACCTGTTCAAGGGACTTGAAGGCTCAAGTCCAATGTCAAAAAAAGGCACAGGTTTTTCTGAGGACATATTGCTATTGAAAGTCTATAGGCCGTATGTTCAAAGATATTTGTTTCACTGTAAAGCTTGAATGCAATGTACCAAGCACACATCAAATAACTGAGGTTACAACCATCTTCAGGAAGAATCTCATTTCAGTGTGTGCACTGGAGTATTTTCACATTCTATGTAAAGTGGCAAACTGAAAACAGAAATAGGTCCATTGCTTGCAGCAAAAGGAAATAGTGCAGAATCAAAATCTTTTTAGATACAATATTTACTTGAGAATTACAAACCCCGATGCTAAATATTCTAGTTATTTGTGAATAAACCATTAATTAGTTGAAAAGAAAGCAAACTGCGTTCTGTGTTTTCATTTTCAGAAGTAAACATCTACATGTCATGTTGAAGGAGCTCATTCTGGACGGCTAAGGAAAACTCTCAAAAACATACTGTTGCCTACACCAGGCAGCATGAACAACCTGCCATACAGTGCAGCAAACCTGTACGTTTGTATGTGCTTACAATAAATCTAAAGAACTCTAAGAGAAAAGTTAAAACAAACAAAAAAAATCCTCTAATATAAGAAAGCTGTCATAATATGGTGAACTTCTGTAAATGGAAATGTGCTGCTGTGTCTCTGTAAGCTACATTACAGCTTCATCTCAGCAACAGTAAGCTGTTCCCTTAGATGGAACATTCCTCCCCCAAAAAAGCCCCAAACAATAGTTAATTTTCTTATTTAGAGTATGGTAAAATAAAGTTGTGAGGTCTCCTAAATTTCCTTTTTCCTTAAGACTAAACAGAAACTCAGGTTAAATGTAGTTGCTTTGAGAATAAAGAGGCAAAAATGAGAACTTTCTTTTGACCATCTCTGTGCCAAAGGCACAGGTTCTCATTCAGCACAGATTGAAGCTTGCTTTCCTTTTTTATATTTCTCAGTCCATGGTTTCCTGGAGTCCATCCCTTATTTCTGCTGATTGATTTATGCCTTCCGCATCCATGTCCACCTCTGGCTACAAGTCCCTGCTTTTCTTACAAGAACTACTTGCTTTGTTCAGTTTATATGTATTTGATCTATACTCCCAGCAGCCTCTCATACACCCACAGCTGTTTTTCAAATATACTGTTTTTCCTGCATGTGGTTTAATCACTTATTAGCAGAGGAAGGTCCTCACACAAAACAGAACTGACTTGCAATGTCACAGTTTAACTTAGAGAGCAGTGGTCAGGATGACAGATGTCTAACCAACCTTTTTCCACTCAAATGCAAATTACACTACATTAATGCTACTCTATGACAGATTTGATAAAGTTATTATGACCTAGTCTTTTAATGTTTGTTTTAAATTTATTACAATTCACATTGCTGACACTTTTTCTTGAACAGCACACATAAGAAAATAGTTGTATAAAGATATAAAACTTTGCTAAAAAGGATGGAAATGCCATGCAGGAAACAAAAGGGTTCATTTCTATCCCAAAACTCCTGTCTCTTGCCTTTTCCAGAAGCCTATCAGCAGGGGCATATGGCTATTTCAAAAGCAGTGTGTAAAGATCTCCCAGACTAAAAGCATCCAGTCGTATAGAAAATACAAGATATATTAAAACACACAATCATCCATTGCTATGCTCTTAAAAAGCTGAAAATCCTCATGCCTTCCCTTCACTTTCAATTTTCCTTTTTAAGGTCTGACTATTTACCCTCTCTATTTAGAAAGCTTCTAGACAGAGACAGAAAACAATGATGTTAGAATACCCAAACTACTGCAAAATTAGAGGGATTTTCCTGGGGTTCTTCCTTCCTCCTTTGGACTTCACCAAGTACAGTTATAGGAATAACTGGGGTGGGTTTTTTTTAAAAAAAGCTATTACATCTTGCATTGGAAATGCAACAATGAGACAATGTTGGATTGCTGAGTAATGACAGTATTTTGAACACAGAAGCCGCTGAATGTGTAAGCAGGGGATTTGGGTGGTGCTTAACGACGTGCAACAAATGTACAGAAAATGCAACAAATGTACAGAAAATGAGAGCTGGAGAAATTCCAGTGCAAGCACACCCCTAAAAGAAAACTTCCTCTGGACATGGGCTAGGATACATACAGAATGAGCTAATAAAGCATTATAATGTTTCTAAGTCACTGGTGTCTCATCTGAAATATTACTGCTACCTCATTTTGCAACATCAGGAGATAGCAATGTGAATTACCAGGGACTTGGAAAAATCTCTCTGCAAAGAAGCAGAGAGCGGGATTCCACTCTCTCTAAGAAGATCTCAATATATATAAAAAAAATCACACTAAATGCTTATCAGTGACCTATAATGGTTCACTGCAACATGCTCATGTTGCACATCCCTCCCTACTGCTGCTGCTAACTTGATTTGTAAACACACGCAGTAATACCATTTCTTTTTTATCCCATTGATAAGTAAGCCCTTTCCCTTCCACTTTTTACAAAGCCAGGTAGTGATAGAACAAGGGGAAATGGCTTTAAACTGGAAGAGGGCAGGTTTAGATTAGATATTAGGAAGAAGTTCTTCACTGTGAGGGTGGGCAGACACTGGAACAGGTTGCCCAAGGAAGTTGTGGATGCCCCCTCCCTAGAAGTGTTCAAGGCCAGGCTGGATGAGGCTTTGAGCAACCTGATCTAGTGGAAGGTGTCCCTGCTGATGGCAGGGGGGGTGGAACTAGAAGCTCTTTAAGGTCCGTCCCAACCCAAACCATTCTGTGATTCCATATATGTCATAGACAGTGATGTGGTGGCCAGAGTCCAGGAGTAAAATATGGGGCAACTGAGATTGATGGCAGAAACATATTCATTATTACAAAGTATTCTCCTAAAGGTTAAAATTATTTGTTTTTCCCTGAAAGCCATTCCAAACTATGAGAGTTTGAGATACTTTGGTGAGAAGTCAGCACCGATACACTGAAGATCGTTCACAGCAAAAACGTTCAAGTTACCAGGAGAAGAGATTCAGATCTTAAAACCAAAATTATCAACTCCTTTATGCTGGGGCCACCAGTATCAGTGCTGCATCTTGCTTTACTTTGAGCACTGTCTTAGAGGATCTGACATTACTAGGACCAGCCACAAAGGGATTCACATTCTCTGGATGAGAGAATCTGAAAATTCAAGTTGCTGTTCCAAAAGCTGATGAGACACCTCAAAACATCTTGCACCATCCTGTTTGTTCATGTGGCACAAGCTGTCAGCTCTCTGTGTTGTCCTAAAGGACTGTTAGGATGGTACAGAATTCCAGTCCAGTGAATTCCAATCCAGCAAACTACAGTCAACTGCAGTACCCAGCTTAAGGGCTGTCCAAAGGCCCTCAGTCCATCAGGGAGCCAACTATATCTCCCATTTCACACAAGAAGTAACGATGAAGTAACATCTATTTGCAGACAGTGTGTGGGATTTGATAGTCTATCCTTGAAAAGGTGTTGAACTAAGGAAAGTTATGGCTCTCTTATTGAAGCAAGTGACTTTTAAAAGGTTTGCTTCAGGGCACAAATTATGCTGACAATTAGGAAGCTGTATAAATCTGCCAGCTTGACAGAGGCTGTTTCATGAGTGGAAAATTTTGGTAGATAAATACTGCTTGAATACAGTATGACAGAGCCAATGAGTAGACCTCTCCTGTTGTGTATTACTTGATACTTTAGTGTTCCTCACAAGTCTCTGGCCAAGCTGAGGTGTGAAAACTAAATAAAATCCCTGCCCTTAAAGTACATTTCATTAAGGAATGTACTACTTTGGAAATCTGGAAGCTTGTAACCAGAAAACAGTATTGTGGGCTGGCATAGAGTCAAAATCTCTCTAAAAATTCAGGAAAAAACAAAGACATTAAAGAGTGATGTGGTTATATGCTGGTACAAGTCCTAATTATTGATATGAAACTATAAGTTTCCAAAAGAATATCAGTATTTTAAAAAGGGTAATAATATAGTTTATTTATTGAAAAGGACATAGCCTACCTTTTACGTGGTATTGGCTCAAGACAGGAAAGATTAGTCAGAGTAAAGACATTTAACTTGGGATCATGTACTTTCTGTCCAGTTTTCTGCACGTAGAACCACAAGATGACTGTTTTAACAAACGAAACGGGAAGCACTGCATTAATAACAGTCACAGGAAATGTCCTTCCCATGTGGTGAAAAGCGTCAGTAAGAAACATCTTTGTTTCAGAGGACTCCCTCAGTAGGATGTATAGTGAGGAATTCATCATATGCCAAAACTCAAGTTCTCATTGGCTCAGAGTGCAGGTACCTTTGAAAAGATGTTTGAGTCCTCCAAATCTGTGGAAGGGGGAGAACTTTATGTTCTAATCTCACACAACAGATGGTGGAAAAGTGTAAAAAATAACAGTACAAACCAAAGGAGGACAGGGATCCCCTGCAAATATCCAGGATGGTGTGAATAATAATTTTGGCACTCTTGCACAGAAACCACCAAGGAAGGTGTTGTAGAAGGGCCCTTAGGTTTGCTAGCAGTCTTCCACAGAAGACCATGCTAAGAGGGGAAAGAAAATGTCCAAACACTGCTGCCAAACATTTTGAGAGTCATGTTTTGAGTAGGGATGGCTTCATTTCCTCCCACTCACAGCCCAGATGTGCTCCTTCCAGAAAAAACAGCAATGCACCATCAAGAGGTAGGAACTTAGGTCTCAAAGCCAGAAATTCCATGCTTGTGAAGTGTTTTAGCCCAAAGCTTCTTTTATGACCATGATGAAAAGTCCCTAGAGGATCACCTGCATAAGAAATCATCTGTGCAGCTTGTGAGAGTAGGAAGAGGCTAACAATAGGTAAACTCACTCAAGATTAAATGAAAGAACAGTTCAAAGTGTGCCTTCTGTAAATACCATCCTTCCACTCTTGCTGTAGACCTACGTACAAGCACCAAGTACATACAAAAAATAACACCACATGGAGGCCATTGTATGCCATAACACTAGGTCAAGACTATATATCAGTTTATTATAGGCTAATCATTATTTTACTCTAAGGTGCAAGTTTAATTAAAGGAGAAAAATTCACACTAGTGAAACTTTTTGCCGAAGTATTACCAAAAGCCATGAATTTAACACAGTTCAAGAGAGACTAAATGACTACATACGTATAAACTAAAGAACATCCTAATGTTTTCAAAATTAAGCTATAACTTTTTTTCATTCAACTATTTCTTAGAATGGGAAATTGGCTTAACATTGACAGAGCACTCTAAGACCAAAATGAGGTCAAGTGACATCTTCTATGCAAAATTCTCACACCTTCCCCTGCAGCAGCATTACTGGCTGCTGAGAGACCACGTTGAGTACACCTTGGGCACAATCCAGTGTAGTGTGTTTCTAGAAGACAGTCTAGGAGAAGAGAGGAATTAAACACTCTCACGCTGTGCCTGTTCTCCTTTTCCAACTTTTCAGAGTAGGGCAAGTGTTACACTAGGAGAATCTATCAGCCTTGCTTTCAAGCCAAGGAAGCAACAGCATGCTATGCTAAGTTTTAGCTTGATGAAGGTTAACAGAGCAGATCAGAATTGTGACAAAGAGTAGAATTACTGGGTGTCATGAGATGTCACACTGCTTGAATTCAATGGAAAGGCTATATAAAAAACAAGACTATAAGCTGCCTGGATAGTGTCAATCCTTCACAAGAGACAAAAGTGAAAATGACAAACCAACATGTATTTCAGAAGTGCTTGGTGAAGGGCTGCAATTGCCATCATCTTTTAAAGTCAATAAGTGGAAGACTGCCTAAAATTAGAAGAAATGCTACACCTCTGCTAATTCTCTGTCCTAATGTTACAGAATAACACCACCTGAGCCATGTTGTTAATATACACAACCCACTTCAAAAGGCTATTTTCAAAGAAGAATTTTGCTGTATTTTAAGTCTTTAATGAAACACATTTTGATTACAGAGACTGCCCTAACAATCAAGCCCTTACAAGAGACTGTTTAAGAAAACACCACACTTTCTTTTTGTTACTTCCAGATGAAAAGTCATAGTTTTCTGAGAAAAAATACTAGGAAAAATAACTCTGAAACTATTGCTGTATCTTTTAATATGATTCTACATTATACAATAATCAGTTTTAATGAAATGAAGATACTACGATAATTTTCCATAGTGTGTGTGAATATATATGTTTTGCCTGAGAAAAAACATCTAGACATGCTGAAAAAATCTAAGGGGGGCAATTATACTGGTGAGGAAGTTAGGTCAAATGAATCCAGACCTTCTGGTCTCAATCAAGAAAATATGTATCTGAGGGTAAGACAGACAGTCACAAAGAAGCACAAGGAACTGAACCGTCTTGACTCGTGATCCAAGACTACTTGACAAGTTTTTGGCCTCCTGTAAGCCAAATCTGGTTTCTGAAGAGACTTGGATGTTGAAGGCATCCAATGGAATTAATAAAAAGAAAAATGCAGACTGCAATGAAAGCCTCATTAAAAACCACAAAAAAAAAAAAAAATTAAAAATGAAATGTACCACAGGATCAACCTTGTGCTGGCAAACAGACTGCAACTTCTGCTGCCAAGGTCTAACATTTTGTAAGTTCTGTCACAGGAAATAAGTATTTCCCTATTCTCTAATTCATTTTCTTTAAAAAAAAAAAGTGATGCTATCTTGCACCTGACAATCTCAATATGTAAGCATAACTACGTCAACGGAAAAAGAACTCACACTTGCAGCACTTGCATTCAGTACAGTGCATCTGAACCATTGTAAATGCAAATACATACAATAAATGTAAATAAATACATTCTCTTTGAGGAATACGAGGAAAGGAATCGATCTTAAATTTGTATGTGCTGAGTCAGTCATGCACATCAACGAGGAGGCAATCTGGTATGTTAGTACTTGTAAACTGTGTATTTAGCATGATAAATGGCCTTCTGAAAAATTGGTACTACAAGACTTAATAACATTCCAAGTGCTCTCTAAAATATTTTAAAACTTTAACTGAATACATTTTAAAACTGCTTATTAAAAATCAATTCAAAATGTAATCTTGTTCAGACTAGAGGTCAGTAACAGACATCTAGATATGCTATGTGTAGTCATTTGTGAGGAAGGAAAACAAGAAAAACAGAGAGAGTTGAATTATTACAGAAGAAAACTGTGAGAACACTTTGCAGAACAAGATCTGCTTCTATATGTAAAAAAAAAAAAAAA
>NW_010293128.1:0-8437 GCF_000700745.2 Antrostomus carolinensis
CCTACAAGGACAGGCTGAAAGAGTTGGGGCTCTGGGGAGAGCCAGAGCCTGGAGAAGAGAAGGCTCTGGGGAGATCTTATAGCAGCCTTCTAGTACCCAAAAGAGGCCTACAAGAAAGCCGGGGAGGGACTTTTCATAAGGGCAGTTAATGACAGAACAAGGGGAGATGGCTTTAAACTGGAAGAGGGTAGGTTTAGATTAGATATTAGGAAGAAATGTTTTCCTGTGAGGGTGGTAAGACACTGGAAGAGGTTGCCCAGAGAAGCTGTGGATGCCCCCTCCTTGGAAGTGTTAAGGGTCAGGCTGGACGAGGCTTTGAACAACCTGGTCTAGTGGAAGGTGTCCCCGCCAAGGCAGGGGGGGTGGGAATAAGGTCCCTTCCAACCCGAACCATTCTATGATTCTATTTCCAGGTGGAATACAAACTGAGAAAAGAACCAAGTGCACCCGTAGCCACATCAGCATTTTTTCAAAGTGATGTCCCTGAATATGTAAATCATGCACGACCAACTTCTCCCACAGGCAGAGGGAAAACACAGAGGATACCCTGGGCAGCTTCTCCTTGCTTTCACAGCGATACTGGGACTTGCAGCTCTCATGCAAGTATTGAAACTGGCGATGTCAGCTGTCATTAGAAAACTTGCTACCCAAAAGCAAGTTTCTCCTCCATGCAACTTCAGTGAAGTGTCTTGAAAACCAGCACCTTTGCAGCAAAGGAACAAGAACTGCATCTGCATTCTCCCAAGCATAAGGTGGCTTTTAAGGCAGTCTCCCCTGTGTGGTCCAACATGAATGCATTACACATTTTTTGGAGAGGGCAGTGTTTGCATAAGCATATTTTCACAGCTTTGAGAGGACCAAAACCTGCCCTGGCCTTGTTCTCGCTGAGCTCTGAGAAGTTTCACACAAAAGCGATATCCACACAGTGCTTACCAGGCAAGCAATGCACATACCACACTTGTGCTGAGAACCAGTGGTAAGCTGTGACCACAACAGCACAGCGCTGAGCCCAGCGTAACACACTGCCCTCAACACAATTTAGTGCTTTATTTCAGAATTTCAGTGCCACAAATAACTGCATGGCTTTGACTTTGCTCATACTGGTCTAGTTCAGAGTGCAGGCATGCAGAATTTCTGCCTACCTCTGAATGGTGGTACAGTCACAGCCTTAGCAAAGCAGTTGTCTCTCCACAGCAAATGTGCAGGATTTCAAGTTGAACGACAAAGAGACACCTAATTTTGCATAAGCTGCAGTTAGCAGTTTCACAACGATGGCTTGCAGCAGAAGCAAATTGGGATGGCGTTGGCCATTGAGGGAAGAAATCAGTAAGAGGAATGTTCTGTTAAATGGAGCAAGACAGATTGCTCTAGCAACACCTAGAAAGAAAAGACACTTGCTGAAATACATAGCAGTCACTCTTGTCTAGGAAACATGCGGGTTACAGAATGTGATTTAATTCTACAAGAAGAAAAGCTCAAACAGCAGACTAGATTGCTTGCTGCAAATAGAAACATATGAGTCCAATTCTCAGCTGGGAAATTTTAGAATTTCACTAAAACACACTAATTTAATCCTTTTACCTCCTCATCAAGATGCACACAGAGAAACAGACGTCCCATTGGACAGCAAATATGTACATCTAAAAAGAAGTTAAAATTGACAATAAAGAGCTACATCTCTGCTGGATCCTAGAAACACACCAATGGAAGGATTAGATTTCCTATCACAGATGCCAACAAGTAGACAAACAAGGACTTTTTTTTCCCCCCACAAGACATTAGTTATCCAAAGCCAAGCAAACACCAGACTTGCAAATACAGCTGGGAGAGAGGCAAAATAAACCAAAATTTTACTATGACATAAAACCATCATTTAGACAATCAACCAGAATGGCTGAGATCAAACAATGACAGCTGGAAGTCAAAAAGTAAAGCTGCTAGCCCTGCAACAGTGATGCAATTACATACTGCAAAGTGCAGCAGGTCAGAAAAATGTTTCCTTACCTCCCTGGCAAAAAAATCTGTATTTTTTTGGCATTAAATAAAAATATTTATAACAGCAAAAAAAGATGAACTGTTTGAATTCTGAAATGTTGCTCTATGGTGCTCTTGGCCACTTGCTCAGCATTCAAACTTTTCTCTCTGCACTGGGCTCCCTGTTCACAGCCCTTTTGTAAAGCAGGGCAGCTATTTTGGCAACTAGGAGCAGCAAACCACAACAGCCAGGCAGCTGTAATAAGGTGCCCAGCTGATGTCATACCCTGCAGCTGACCTGCTCTGTTATAATGAGCCAGAACATACTGCAGAACCTGGATATTCGGGGCTTACAGCCAGTATTCACAGGCCCTGTGGCATTACACTTGTTGCCTCAAATGATCCTTTCCTGTGAGAATGAGATGTATGCCATAGCAAAGCTTCCATGAAATTGAAAAAAACAACTTTCTATTGAAAGACAATTGTGAGGAAAAGCTTTCTGGAGGAGATCAAAATACAAAGGTACAAAAGAGAAAATAATTAATATTTACCTGAAATACCCAAGACAACCTAGGCAGAAGTTCAAATAGGAAGATAGACCAAAATGTGTTTCCCTCAGAGGAAACATATTTCTCATATGGGAATATTCTCATATTTCCCAAATATTCCCCATATGCGAAAAGCAGGGCCCATATTTCCTTGCTTGCAAAACTGGCAAGAGTTTAACACAGGTGTCTGGCTCCAAAACAAATAATTGATGGATGTTCCCACCAGGTGCAAAGGCAAGATGCCACTGATCAGCTGTCTCTGCAGAGGCTGCAGCTCCCAGCCCCACTGAAATTCAGCAAGAGCTACACAACCAAGCTACACACCCCACTGCAACTGTGGGAACAGGCACCATGGCATCTCCTGGAGCAAAACATCAGCATGATGGTAATGTGGTGTGAAGCATGAGGACCTGCATCCTGACCCCCACACTACCCTCAGTCCTTGCTCCCCTGGGAATGGCTTTTACTACCATGAGAAGGGCATTTTGGGAAGACCTTCTTCCAACTTTGATTGTAGGGTAAGCCACCTCCTCCAGAAGCCTGAACTAAAGGTATCTGGATTTCCCTGCTTTACTCCATAATTTTGGTGGAAAAATAAATCCAATTAGAAAATTTCTGATATGGTTACTTCTCCTGTGCCAGGACACACAGACTAGCCCACCCACTACATCCTATTGTCTCCTAAGAGCATGGTACAATTGCACCATCTGGTAACCCACTGCAGTGGTTGCTCACAGGAACTTTCTTCCAGGAGCTGTTGCTGTTACCATGGGGTCAGAAGACAGCTGTGCAAAGAAAGCATCTATCCCAAGGCTCTGATCTCTGGGCAAAATAAGTCACTTTAAACAGGCGGTAACTAGTTGTGTTATTTTCATTATGCACTACAGCTCAGAAATCCCAAGTTCAGCTGACTGACAGCTCACTTCTGCATCTGAAGGTTCCACACTTTGAACATAGGAAGTGCTACACTCTGCAGGTTCTGAGGAATGCAAGTCCCAGATATCTCTAATTAGAATTTCAAAATTACTGAAAGCTTCTGATTTCAACCTGTGCCCAGTGCCATCCCCTCTGTATAAGCAGGGAGCCAAGAGCAGCCCGTTTCTCCCAGGGGTGTTGTAAAGATAAATTAATGTTTGTGAAGCACTTGGGCTCTATAATGATGAGCACTCAGATACTACTGTGATAAAAAAAGACTAAGGAAATCAATAAGCCTGTCTTCAGAGCAGGACTTAAATAGTGTGTTGTCAATAAGGCCTAGAGCCACGCACTGAACAAACACAGGAAAACAAAGTGTAATCTGGCTGCTCATTAAGTCAGCACCGTCCTTCAAGCATCTGACACAGGTAGAAGACTGATGGGAAAAAATATGGTCTGTGAACACAAAAACAGGCACTGGCCAACTTAATTCTGCACTTTTGAATGGTGGAGCACTTGGTTTTGCAACAGTTCCTCACATTTCCATCCTCCCTTTTGTCCCAACTTCTTCAATTACCCAAGGAGGCCTTAATTAACCATCACCACAGGTGGTACGACACAATTACCCTTATTTTCAGACGAGCGAGAAGTACAGAGGAGTCCAGCAACACGTCTGAAGTTAACCTTCAAGGGAAGTAAGGGGAGAATTTGGATTATTTCAGCCGTAAACTTTTGCTGTGGGGCAGTTCACCCACTAGCCAGATCTTTGACTGAAAGACCGTGCTTGTGCATAGAAAAGCTGTAATGATGCTTTCTGCATCCTGATTTAGGCAAAAAGGGAGAAATGCTGAAACATTAATACTGACATATTCTAGTAATATTCATTAAAAAAATGAACAACTGAGCACTGATAATTATTTTCTTGCTATGGAAAACCATCCTCACAGCATTTTTAAGTGGCATTTCCAGACAAAACTGAGTCCATAGGTCCAATGCCCTATTCCAGTGGACCCAGAATTTAGCACTGACGCTTGCCTAAACTGAATGCATAAACCTGGAAAGTCTTGTTCCCCAGGAAGAGAAGCTCCAGGTCTTTCTGGACTGCTATTGCTTCAGCCAGAGTTATTTTTTATATCATTAAAAAAATTAGTAGTTAAAAAAATGAAAAAACAAGAAAGGATGCTTCTCTTGACCCTAGGGTTAAGGAGCAAATGTTATCAATAGGGCTAAAGTAAAGCGAGTCTGTATGTGCTATGAGATAGTTATTCACCAAGGAGAAAGCAAATTAGAAGGAAAGTGCCAAGAACAGCCACCGTGCCTTGGATTAATGACAAGAATCAACATCTTTATGTAATAAGATCCAGTGCGTCTAGCACTGTAAACTGCAAGGAAAAATTGAAACATGTACAAAAAAGCTGAAACATTTCCAATTTTGCTCGCATTTTTTCGAGCCTTGAGCACATTGGGACACCTCTTCCTGCCAAGGCAAAGAATAGAGAGGATCTGTGGAGCGAAGGCAGAGAAAAGGCAGCAGCAGAAAGAGCTCAGGAGTCAGAGAGAGCTCCTCACATCCCTACGCCTGAGGAGCAGCCGCATGTTCACATGCACACGGTTGCTCCACTGACAGCCCCATCACCTACTGGGAACCAGCACCAGGGAACAAAGCACCTGACTGCCAGCGCTTAAAATGCCAATCTCATCCCTGATGAGAGCACTGTACGAGGACAGGATGCCATTACCCATGTGCACAGAGAGCTGGTGCAATATGGCTATTAGCAGTCCATAAGAGCAGAGCTGCCTGCTGTGAAGCAGGAGGAGGACAACCAAACGATACACGTTCAGCACGGGTAATGGCAGATACTTCCCACACACACACCCTGATTCACATCCCCCTCATGTCACTTCAGCCAGCAGGTAGGGAGCCCCATCGGAAGGTAGGGATGCAGTTTAAGTTAGTAAATCAAGCTCCCTTTGTAGTTATTGATGGGGATGGGGAACAGGCACCTCCACAGGCCATTCAGCCCACCTGCCTTGGACATTAGCAACTAGACAGCTTGCTTACAGAAAAGACTTGTCTTTTAGACAGCTCGCCTCCACATCTCACCCCTTGTGACGGGCCTGTCTGAATTTGAGAAATCAGCTCTCAGCCAAATAAATGACTCCCAGGGGAGCAGGCTCTCTGTGAAGTGACTTGGGTCTGTCAGCACAGCACTCGCTCAAGAGCCACCACAATGCCAAGGTGCTGAGGACACCCACACTATGGAGCCTGCAGGTGCTCCACAATGAGGTTGCAGCTGACCACAACCCCTTTTTTATAGAAGCAGTCTTGTTACCAGTTCTCCTAGTAGTGCCCATGCAGAGGAGGTCCCACAGCTCTGCACAGGCTGTAGGTATCTGTGAGGTCTCTGACTGCTCTCTGCCTCTTAGGTGAGGCTGGCTGCTTAGACAGGCCAATGCTGCTGCTAAAGGTGAATGGAAAGCCATCTGCCAGAACAGCAGCATCAGCTGCCCTCCTGCCAACTTCACACTCTTCCAGCCAGTTCCCTGTCACTCCTCTTTGGAAATATGAATCTGTCCCCAGGCCCTGGCCAGCTTTAACCCTTGCTATTCCTGGCTGCCTTAACTTCTGCTCTTATCATCAAGCCCTCTCTCCATTTGACACATTGTGTTTCCTTGTCCCTTGGCTGCCACTCAAACTGTCCTTGTGCACCAGGACCTGTAGGAGAGCAAATGCCTAGGGAGAACCAGTGCAGGAGTGAGAGGTTCCCCACTGCAACACCTCTAGGCATCACCTGCCACATAGTGGTTAGCTGCTAACCCCTATAAACTCCCTCCTTGCATGAATGTGGAACAAAGGTTTTCATGGCTGATTTGTCTATGCCACCAAAGGCCAGACTGACTTAAGTTACACAGGGAACTTGAAGAAGTCAGTTCCCAACCCAGTGGACACCAGACATCCAGCTCCCAAGGGCATTGTAGCTGTACTCTGTATACGTTGCATCCCTTTCCCGTATCCACCACATGGTGTTTCCTCTCCACTGCTCCAAGGAAAAGCAGAAATGTCAGCTGAGGTTCCAGTACATCAAGTGAGGGATAGAAGAAAAAAAAAAAAAAATCCACAGGTAAAGGAGTCGCAGAGCAGTAAGAGACAAAGGAGAAAGCACCCTGAGGAGGTGATGTGAAGAGATTAGAGAGATAGGAGCAGACATACTTAAGGTAAGAACTATCAAGGTGATAAAACATTACATAAGGACCAAGGTGCCTACAACATAAAATAGATGGAGAGAGTTATTTTGGGAGAGGGCAAATACATTTATATACTACTACAAGAGAGAGACTTCAGGGCAACATTGCACGTACACCTGAGTCCTCTGCCTACAAACATTCCTCTCTGATTAATATAATATTCACCCTTCCTCCTCTTCTAATCAGGGCTCTCTCACACTGTCTCATCTTGTCTTCTGCCCAGACAGGGGCAACCCCTAAGGTAGAGCTCAGGCAGATGCTTTTATATGTATATATAAAATCAACGGTGTCCCCACCCCACTGCCCATCAGGCTGTGCCACCCACTGGCAAGTGAACCACCTCTCAAACTCCCTCTGGGTTCACACCATCTTCTGCCTTACTGAACAGTCATTTTCACCCTCTGAAATTTAGCCCATCGCTAGAGAGAATAATTTTTACAAGTTACTATTTTCTTTAAGCAACCTTTTAGTCAAATTTGAATAAATCCAATTTGAATAAATCTCTTCCTTCAACATCTCCCCTGCCTTGAATTACCTCCAAAACTGCTAACATCATCTGTATCCACACATTTTTTCATTTTCCTTTTCTACCTATTTAGGTGCACAGGCTGCTTCTATTAAGTGGGTTCACTGATGATCCACTCCTCCAAAGCCTGGGTCATCTTTGTCTCCATTAGCATTAGGCTGTGTTACTGTCATTATGCCACCTGATGAACAATCACCAGCTCCCAGAGGATGAAAGCAAACTTTACTCAGGCAAACAGCAAGCAGCATTTTCTTATCCCTTTCATTAAGAAGTAACTACCCCTGAATGATTCTTAGTCCTTTAGAAGGTTGTTTCTTGGATGCCCATCAAAGCCTGTATTCATTCACCCCTACTCCTTCCTTCCAGGTCACCATCCCTCAAACTACTTCATTCTTGCAGTATCTCATTAGGTGCTGTCCTAGAAATTAAGCATGGCTCTAGAAAATTCATTAGTAGATCTTAAAACCACATACTGTGCCGAATCTAAAGAAAAGGGCATGGGAATAGCACCCAAAGCTAACCCCATTATAAAAGGGAAACATTGGGCTGGGAAGGTAGGAGGAGCAGTTTGCAGCAAATAACACTTAACTAACTTTAAATATGATTTGACAAGAAAAGCCAGAAATAAGTGTTTCTCTCACACAGACACCCAGCAAACAGCAGAAACAAAACAGTTCCCTTTGAATCACCTGCATCTCTTGCTGACAAATACTGGTATTATGACTACACTGGAACTTCTCAGTCTATGGGAGCTTGAGCTGTTGTGAGAATACAGAAAACAGTGCATTTCTGGTGTAAAGCCACAGACGGGACATGCAAGATCTGGGCCTTTGTGCAATGAAAGAAAAAGCTCCGCCCAGCCAGTGCCTTCCTACAGCAGCCTCAGGCTGCTGAATTGCCTGTGCACTCGATTTCTATGCTACAGGTTTGTCCTCAAATGAACTTCAAAACACGGCTGAGCCTCCAACTAGTTAGTAAATTGGTAGAGATCTTTCTTTGTAACCAGGGACTGTATCACAGCCAAGAAGGAAAAGGTCACTGTAATTGACGGGGATAGAGAACAGCATAAAGCCCCCATAATTCAGGAGGAAGCTGTTTCTGACCTGCTACACCACCTGAACACTCACAAGTCTATGGGGACAGACAGGATCCATCCAGGAGTACTGAGGGAGCTGGCGGAGGAACTTGCCAAGCCACTCCCCATCATTTTTCAGCAGTCCTGGCTAAC
>NW_010293128.1:8604-8806 GCF_000700745.2 Antrostomus carolinensis
CAGCCAGCATGGGTTCATGAAAGGCAGGTCCTGTTTGACCAACCTGATCTTCTATGATCAGGTGACCCACCTAGTGCATGAGGGTAAGGATGTGGACGTTGTCTACCTGGACTTTAGCAAGGCCTTTGACACTGTCTCCCACAGCATTCTCCTACAGAAGCTGTCGGCTCGAGGCTTAGACAAGTGCACTCTTTGCTGGGTA
>NW_010293129.1:0-8401 GCF_000700745.2 Antrostomus carolinensis
GGGAGAGAGGGAGGAAAGGGGGGAGGGAGAGTTGATACAAACAGCAGTGTGTGAAACTAACTTAATGAAAGAATGACCTTAAAAGGAAAAAATGAATTGCATGCTCGTAACCAATACACACCATTGCATACAACTGTGTTTGTCAGCATTTCTGTAACCACAAAACTGAGGAATATCTAACTGTGCAAAAAGAACTGGAATGAAACTTGGCAAACAGAATCTTGGCCTGGAAAACTAAAGAAAGGTTTGGGTTTTTATTTGGAATAAAGTTATTCTGTGTGTGTAAAAACATACACAATTTTTATTTAGTCTGGAACAAATACTTAGAAAGAACTAAATTAACCAATGATAGAAAAGCAAGCACAAGATCAATTAACATGCCTACTTTTAAAAAAAAAAAAAAAAAGTAGATTACAAGTCATAGAATCATAGAATGGTTTGGGTTGGAAGGGACCTTAAAGATCATCTAGTTCCAACCCCCCTGCCATGAGCAGGGACACCTTACACTAGATCAGGTTACTCAAAGCCTCATCCACCCTGGTCTTAAACACTTCCAGGGAGGGGGCATCTACAACCTCTTTGGGCAACCTGTTCCAGTGTCTCACCACCCTCACACTAAAGAACTTCTTCCTAATATCTAATCTAAACCTACCCTCTTTCAGTTTAAAGCCATTCCCCCTTGTTCTGTCATTAACTGCCCTAACGAAAAGTTCTTCCCCGGCTTTCTTATAGGCCCCCTTCAGGTATTGGAAGGCCGCTATAAGATCTCCAGTCTCACAGAAGTTTCAAAATAGTTTCTTTGAAAAGCAGGTAAGTCATGTCCAAGTGTATGGAGTTTCTCTATATGTATTCAGAGAAGTAACAAATGTGAAGGAAGTCCATCAGTGTTTTAAGATTAAAAAGGTACACAAGCCATACTCAGGATTTTATTATTTCTCAGCAACATGCTCATTTTTCTAAATTCTGTCATAATTATTTCTGATTATCTCACTCCCTTTACAAGAACTCCCTTCAAGAGCTACAACCCCCAGAATCCCAAACAGGAAATAAGGGGTATTTGCTTGGGTTTTAAAGAATAACCAAATAAAACAAAGGCTCTGTATTGTTAGAAAAACTAAACACCTTTTCTTTCCTTCAAAAAGAACATACAAGTAAAATGAACTGCATCCACCAAGCCTGGAAAAGTAGGGAATTTAAGGGTGAAGATTCTGCATGTTCAAGAACATGTCATTCCCTCTGCACTTTACTGTTAGGGTCAGAAACATGTGAATTAGTATAAAAAGGAATCCCCCATCATTAATAACTTGCGTACATGTCAAGTTCTAAAGCGAACAGAAGCTTCACCTTTCCCTCCAAACCAGGAAGGCAATAATTGATTTTTTCAATAAGAGACTCTTATCTGGTAACTCATTTCAGAATCTGGAGCCTTAAGAACGTCAAACATCACCAGATTGACATACCCAGAGCAGCCAGACCTTGTAATAGCAAAGGCTTATGTGGTTTGGCCCTAACGATCTAATTGAATCACTGAATGCTAATGTTGTTTCACCAGTGATCTCAGGCAGTTCTCCAGAAAGCATTATGTTTTCCTTTATTCTGCCTTCATTCACAGGAACTACAGGATTTCATTAGTTTGAGGAATATGTCAAGAGCAAAGTCATAAAGTATACTAAACTCTCCCCCGCATCTGTATTACTTTTATCCTTTTAAGACTTAAGGCTTCCCTCTGCCATTACAGCAATTAAACAGTAGCAAATTACAACAACCACCCCCCCATTTGTTTGAATGTTTAACATCCTCCCTCCAGCTCTATTCCAGGTTTGTTTTGGTCTTATTACAGACCTGTTCCCAAACATTCTCACTGTCCTAGGCTTGCCCTCACTACAGATCTGAGAGTCAGCAGGCGCAAGAGTGTCCTATTCTCACTCTGCTTGAATAATCTAGGTGTTACTGTAAGCAATAAATGACATCTAGTAGACAGCAAAATAGTTTTGCAGGAAAAGAAAAAACAAACCAAACCCAAACCAACCATTTAGCCAGATTAAGAAAAGAAAAGAAAAGAAAAGAAAAGAAAAGAAAAGAAAAGAAAAGAAAAGAAAAGAAAAGAAAAGAAAAGAAAAGAAAAGAAAAGAAAAGAAAAGAAAAGAAAATACACAAAGTAAAGAACGACTGTCTAACAACCACAAGCAAACTAGCTAAATTCACCCGATCATTTTCCTCCTTTTCTAATCCCTAAATTCTACAGTCGGGAGTCCATTAATCAGTCTGTTCAGAAATACTACTCTGTAGGATGGAGTACAGACTGAGAGATAACACTGCTCAGCTGAATCCAGCAAAACACAAAGGGTAGGTTCCATCAGATAACCAGATAGAGAATATGCAAATACAGTCAGACATGGCATGGGAAGATGACCTTTAGGCTAGGGGAAGGAACAGTAGCTGTTTCCAAAGTGAAGCACACACCAAAGTCCGTATAACACAAAGAACAGATACCAAAGAATTTTACCTCAGAAAAATAATTTGAGTGTAAAAGCTGGTAATACCTCCTGAAGAGTAAATCCATTTTCACACCTCAGTGTCTACGCAAAAGCAGTCACATATCAATACTGCAGTCCTATGAAGCATTTTTTCCTACACACGTCTGCACTGTGATTCTTGTATTGTATTAGGAAAGCTGAGTAACATCAGCCACATCTCATCCAATAATATATATACACTCACCTGCCTTCTTTTCTCTAGCAAAGCTGCACGAATTTTTAATTTACCAAAGCTACAAAAGCTGAAATTAAAGAAAAGAGCAGCAACAAGAAAGCAGGCCTTTCTTTTGACTGGAGAAGTGGCAAGATCCAAGATGCTCCTGCAGAAGGAAAGTCCAGTCTTGAATCAGTAAAGCTTTTGCCTCTAATAGGTAAAAGATGAATAGAAATTATCATGTAAAATTAACTGAATGCAACTGCACACACAACTTTCATCTCAGGAAGCTGGTTCCACCAGTTTCCCATGGACTGATGTTTCAAAGATTAATTCCCTTGTCTTACAAGATTTCAGATGTTCTCCCAGTAAAAGCACTAAGAGGATCTCTCCTTTGTGTTTAGTCACTGATTTTTTATTTTGTTTTATATTTTTAAACAAAAAACCCTATCTCTTAATTCCTTTCCCCATTTTAATTATTTCCTCATTGAAATGAGGCATAACAGTGATTAGAGCAAGGCTTATATGATCACAGAGCTATTTCCTTAAGAAAGCAGGCTATAAAAACCCATTAAATAAGAGCTTATTTTGAACAACAGATTACTATTTTATACTTTTTAAAATTTGCATTGCAAGGACAATACTTTGAACTTTACATTCTTGCTTTAAAAAAACCTGTGTGCTAGAGAATTTCAAAGCTAACAAAAAGATTAAGCATCATGAGGCTTTCTAGTAGGCAGCATTCCCATTCCTTGATACAGAAAAAACTGAGGGCAAGAGAGGTCAATCAACAGACCTACCCAACACTGTGAAACAAACCCAGGTTTCCTGACTCCTTGTTTACTGTGTGAAGCTACTCGTATTCCTGAAAATTATGAACTTGAATACCACTGCTGCTTCTGGGAGCAAGCTGGATCCCACAGAGCAAAGGGACAGTACCTAACTTAAAGTGCCTGGCCAGAACTGTTCTCAAATTGCCTGTGGTTCTAGCAGCTGCCACTTCTATTTCAAAACTGATAAAGGACTTGTGAACCTGAAACCTAGCTTTTCTAACTACATGTCAGCACATCAATCTAACATAAACCACCTGCAAGACTTCTACATCCTTAGATTATCATGAGTACAAAGATATTCCATAACCCTTCATAGAAAGAAGTCATGTAGCATATACAAGGTTTTCCTCTTGCCAGAGACCATTATGCTGATCCAGAAACAAGAAGGTAATACTCATCAGGTCTTTTAAAGGCTGTGAACTAAATGAAACAAGCGAAACTATATGGCAAAGCAATCAGGAGCCAAGAACCGGATTTTCCAAAGTGCTGAGTACCTGTGATTTCAAATAGATTTGGACCAGAAGTTATGCATTCAAGTACATTGGTTTAAGAGTTGGATTGTATTTTCTTGCAACACAACGACTAAGCTCAACACCTGGTAATTAGCACTTGGAAGAAAAAGCTCTATTCAAGACAAAGACTTTAGAGAACACAGTCAGTTGGAGGCCAGCAGCACAGTACAGCCACATCTGTCAAAGTCCTCCACACATTGGCAAGATCAACATATCCCAATGTTCATAAAAATGCTAAGAAGAGTCCTCCCTCAAGATCCCCCTGAATCTAATTTGTCTATTTCTATCTCTGTATTTTGCTTACTATTTAATGAGCTAAACACTAGGTCATCCACTGGTATCTAAAAACAAGTATTGCTCATGTAAGCTTGGCAGTTTGCTTCCTCTGAATTCTCAGTGCTGGAGGCAAATTTGATGTTAAAGTCCGTTAAGAGAGCCTTCTTGATCGGTGTTTTTTGAGACACAAATATTCATTTAATGCAAGCTAAAAAAGTTTGCATAAGAAGGCTGTGAACTACAGTTACCCCTCAGCCAAGACAAAGACAGACATCAAAGTTGAATTAATGTTCCTGGTTGGCTTTGTCTGTGAAGTACTGATGGAAAACAGAGAGATTGACACTCCTTTAACTTGGGCTTATTATGACTTGTATGATCAAGTTAGCTTTTAAAATATGCCATAGCGCTCACAGTCACCAAGAGATGCCAAGTTTGCCCTGGTGGTCAAGGATTTTTTTAACCCATCATTGGGCTTTTTGAGTACATTGACTTGTAACTACACAGACAGCACAGGCCACCTGAACTTTCAGAAGAATCTTAAAACAGTCTATTGCATGTAGCATTTCTACCTCACTCAGAGCTTGAATCCAGTACTTGAGTTCTGGGACAACAGTGTTCCCAGAACTCAACACAAGACTGGTGTTTTGGAACGTAAGAAGTTGTACATAAGTCAAGAGTCAAGCAGAAACACTCTCTACTTATAGTTCATTCTCACAAAACAGGCAGCCTTGGAAAGTAAATCACTCCAAACTTTGGTTATGTTTCACCTCTTCTACTTTGTAAAAAGACACCAGGAATGCTTGTAAGGAACATGCTGATGAGACAAAAAAGGGAAAGGTTAGTGTAGCAAAAGAAACTGAAGCAAGTAAAACAGTAATGCCACAAACAGCTGAACATATCTAATAGTTCACTGTTCCTCAAATGAGGAAGGTCTTGCTTCCTTATCTCCTGTTCTCAGCCTTACAGGCCTTCCTCTGTCTTCATCATCTATGCTATTCACTGGGCCCTCCCTGAATCCATTTAAATTTCCTAGGCTGTAAGAAAACTACAAAGCTTCTCCAGGTTAGTTTTCTAACTCCTGAGCATAATGAGTTGGCCCAAAAACCAAATCAACCACAGAATTAGTGCAATGGATACAGCAGAAATGAGAGCCTGGGAGCTTTCTGATAAGCCCTCCTAGGCTCACAAAAATGCCCTGAGATACAAATTTCTGATACTGACCTAAGACTTAGCATTTTAAACATTGAACTGGACACACAAATGGATCCCACTGTGTATAGAACACAGGCTCAACACTCCCATCACCAGCAGAGAACACTTTTAAACCTGCTTTCATACTACGAAAAAGGCTGTTCACAGAAGTGGTCATTAACAGGACAGGCCAATAACCATATTGACCTCGAAAACTTCCAGGTTAGTTGATGTAAGTGGGAGGGAAGGGAGAACATAGGAAAATAATTACGGGAATAACTATAATATTTTCTCAGTGAAAAAAGTAGCCTTTTGATTTCAGTAAAAAGAAGGAGATGGGCATGGGGCTGTGTGGAAACGGGAAAGAAAGGAGAATTGGAGTACCTAAAAATAGCTGGAGATACATGTCAACTGATTTGCTGAGTTGCCCCCAGAAATTCTGTAACAACATATATTTGCAATACATATTTTATTGTAAACAGTTTAAGATGCACAGACTTGCCTTTTTTGATTTTCTTAAAAAAGTCACAGCTTCCAGACCCCATCTAGTGGTGCGAGTGCCTTACAACAGCCTCATTAATTGGGGCCACATTTAAGCTTTTCAATGCACTGCTTTTAAAAAAGAACCAATACACTTGGTTGCAGTTTAACGTCCACCTGAAAGGATGGCCATACTCCCACATTATAAAGATAGAAAAATAAGATTTATAGAATCACTAGTCAACTTGTAATCATTGGTTCTGTTTTAACAGTGCTTCATAGGCTATTTTTGAAGAGTCAGCCCACTACATTCAGATCTTATTAGTATACCGGGGCAGAAGGAGGGAATCTCAATTGCTGCACCAAATCTGCGACAGAAGAGATATCAAGCTGTGAATGAACTTTGGGAAAAAGCAAAATGAATCCGCCTCTGTATCCTGACTCAGTCAGCAAGACTAATCAAATTATGGCTATTTGAAGCGAGATAAACTTTTCACAATTCAGAGCTATGCAACTGTCTTGAATTTTCCCCATGCATGCCAAGAAAGTTTGGCTTTTCAATTACCTTCTTCACTGTAGTACCCAAGCATAACGCACTTCCAGTTTCCCATCAGAAAGTTAACCAATTTCACAGTATATTAATAAAATCTACTCATAATCAGGACTTTTTTTCTAACCCTAAAAATATTTTATTTTTTATTTGTAGAGGTGTTTAGTGTTGCCTGACTGAAGAAGTGGGTAAAACCAACTCTCCTGGCTGGAGGCTTGTAACAGCAAGCAAGAAGACAAATTTTCCTATACCCCCACTGGAGTGTATCTTGGGGAAAAATACTCTGATGTAAAAACCCTCAGATTTTTCAGATAAATAAGTAGACACAGCTCATTTGTTTCTGACAAGCAGTGGAATCTACATCTCAATTCTCTAACCTACTAGGATATCAATACTCCATTCAAGATTTTGAAAATTCAGAGCTATTAGTTTCAAATCACACAATTAGCCATATTCCACTGACTGCCACAAGTTTAGAAGTTAACAGCAAATCACCCCGTTTCTGACAGTGCATTATCAAGCTGAACAAAGTTAAAGAAACACTATACCTCAACTTGAGAAGCCTCTCCTGATTAAAATCTGAAATTCAGCATTAAGCCTGATGCCCCTTCAAATGAGCAAAGGTCAGCTGAACCCTGTGGGCTTATCAAACCTCATACGCATCCGTAAAGAGTATTACCACACCAGTGATGTTGGTCACAATACATGTTACATGAAGGTCTTGCTAGCTACAGTACTGCTATTTGCCACAAACAGCTAGTCTTCAGAATTCTAGACTTTTCAGTTGCTTTCTGGACTTTGCAGGGGAGCAGCAGCAGGATTCCCCAGAACATTCTTGAGTTATGAAGCAAACCAAGTAGTGGCTGCATCAGTTCAACTCTGCTTCCACCTGAGAACTGACAGAGAACAGGATAGTAGTTGGGGTAAATGAGTTTTACATCAAGTGTTATACTAGCAGCAAATTATTAACTACATATAACAACTACATTCCCATACTGGAAGAGTGCTGCACCCCGCTTATCTCACTGGAAGTTACTGCTTCGGCAATCCACAGCCAACTTCTAGAATTGTCTACGTTTCTTCCCCTTCTTTCTACCCATTCAACCCATAATCAAAACCCCACTACCACACACCATGGCAAAGCAGCTAAAGGTTACCTGATGTAGTCATTTTTGCTAGCATCACAGGTGGAATGATAGGACTGAAAAACTTCCACGATGGCTACACTATTATGAAGGATTACATCAGTACTGAAGGAAAGGAGGAAAATCCCTTGACAGCTTACGGCATAAAATAAAGTCCCTCACAAGTGAGCTTCATGCTCAGCAATGGAAATAAAAAGTTAGGCTAGGGAAGGAACAGACAGATCTAGCAATTTTATACTATAGTTATCTATTGTGCTATTCAACACTACCAGCAAGTTAATACTTCCACGTTGTGTCGCCCTTACACCTCGGGTGGTGTCACATTTTCTTGGATACCGATGACTATAAAAGAGAGCTACAAACCTGTAGAGAAGTAAAGATTTACACCATTAGCAGACTTTTATGACAGTGAGAAAAGCAGCTGATGCAGTAGCCTTTCTTTGCTGTGCTAGTGTTCTGGCATGCAAGTTACACAAGCAGCTTCCTGTTTATCCCCAAACTATGGAGAACTTCAGGGCTGTTTAACACATTCTGACTATAAAATTCATCAGCCAAAATGCTTTTGGCACACATCTTACCTGAAACTGCACTTTGTGCCCTTTATTATTAATAAGAATACAGAAAATATACAAAACCTCCCTCACATATCAACTTCAGTTCTATGTAAAGTCTATCACAAGTACTTACAACATTATAGACTCATAGAATCACAGAATGGTTTGG
>NW_010293130.1:0-2510 GCF_000700745.2 Antrostomus carolinensis
CATCAAACCCACATGCTTCCAATTTGGAGACTTACCCCAACATCCCGGATTCTTTTGTCTTTATGATATAAAGAAACATAAGCAAAGTGTGGAACATGTTGTTTCTGCCCTGAATCCACAGAGAAAAAGAAAAGAATTTAGAAAAAATCAAGTCACCGATGAGAAATATTCAATTTCAAATATTCAAATATTACTCAAAAGAGCAATATTTCGAGTAGAATAAGTGACCCTAGAGAAAGACATCACAAAATGGCCTCATGGGGGGGGTTGTTGGGCTTTTTGTCTCAATACTTTATTTTTTTTTAATGAGGTAAATGCCAGAAATAAAAACAAAGGTGGGTTTTGTCTGGATGATGATCTCCAAGATGCTTTAAATGCCGGAGCTTTTTGGAAAGCAACAACCCAGCAACGACCAGGGCTCAATATAAAATTGGAGGTTGGATTAGATGACTTTTAAAATTCCTTTCCAACCTAAATAATTTTGTGATTCTATGAAAATTAAAATTTATAGGAGAATTTCACTGTTTTCAGAGACTGGAAGCTTCCACCTCCCAGTGCTCCTGCAGAGCAGCAGCGAGCTCGCTGACCTTAAGGGATGACAACGGACATCAGGGATGATGAGACTTGGTATTTTACAATAAATTGTCAGAAAATAAATAAGAGGAAGTTACTACCTTGGTACTTATGTCTCTTAAATAGTAAAGCTGTGATTTAGTAGCAGACTAAGTACTATGTTCATAGAATCATAGAATGGTTTGGATTGGAAGGGACCTTCAAGATCATCCAGTTCCAACCCCCCTGCCAGCAGCAGGGACACCTTCCACTAGACCAGGTTGCTACATCGTGGTCAAAAACCAAGCTAGTGTTTATTTCTTGTGCTGATGTATAAATTGGCAATAAATGTGGTTAGTTCCCCCCAAAAAAAACCCCCCAAATCAGACCTGACAGTGATTTCCCAGCAGCAGGAGAAGACCACAACCACCACCGTACCTTGGGCAAGTTGTAGATGTGGCGTTGGTAGATCAGCTCGTAGTGGGGTGGGTTGATGCTGCTTTGGTAGATGCAAAATACGTTTTCATTTGAAGTGTCTGTGAAGGAAAAGTTGAAAAGACAACGGGGATTTCAAGGGTGGTGACGTGATCTGAGAGGTAAAGAGCAGCTACATGTCAGCCTCAGTACCTGGCTTATCCGGTGTCTGGATGAAGTGTTGGGAAGTGAAGGTTTTGCCGTCGGGATATTTGGGGTGAGGAGGCAGCCTGGAGTCGAGGTAGGTGCAGAACACGTGCATAATGATCTGGGCAAAGGGAAAACAAATCTCACTTCAGTGTCCTTCAAAACAGAGTGGGTTTTTTGACATAATCTCAGGTGGTAGTTACAGTATTTGACAGTCTGTGGTTGCAACGTTGAGTTAAACTCTATGTTTAGGAGCTCAAGGCAGCTTAATGCTTAAAGCAGAGATTTCACAGAGTCCCAGAATTGCCTCGACTGGAAAAGCCCTTGAAGACCATCAAGTCCAATCTTGAAACCAACACTGACAAGTCCCCAACTAACCCATGTCCCTCAGCACAAGAAGGACATGGAGCTACTGGAGCCAGTGCAGAGGAGGCCACCAGGATGATGCGAGGGCTGGAGCAGCTCTGCTGTGCGGTCAGGCTGAGAGAGTTGGGGCTGTTCAGCCTGGAGAAGAGAAGGCTCCGGGGAGACCTTCTAGTGGCCTCCCAGTACCTGAAGGGGCTCCCGGAAGGCTGGGGAGGGACTTTGGCCAAGGGCAGGGAGTGACAGGACGAGGGGTGATGGCTTGAAAGTGGCAGAGGGGAGCTGGAGCTGAGATGTGAGGAAGAAATTCTTTGGTGTGAGGGGGGTGAGCCAGTGTCCCAGGTTGGGCAGAGAAGCTGTGGCTGCTCCTCCCTGGAAGTGTTCTCGGCCAGGTTGGATGAGGCTTTGAGCAACCTGGTCTAGTGGAAGGTGTCCCTGCTGCTGGCAGGGGGGTTGGAACTGGATGAGCTTTCAGGTCCCTTCCCCCCCCAACCAGTCTGGGATTCTATGATCAATACAATTCCATTTTTCCCATCTACACAATGCCCAATCCCATCTCATTGTTCCCTACAGAATCTCACCGACTACAAGGGGATTATCTGGAAGAGTGATGCAAACAGGATTTTACCATGCTCCTCAAAAGACTTTTTGGCTGTCCCTTCCAAAACCTACACTGAAAGGCAACGCATTTTAAACCGTCGTATCAAGACGTCTTCAAAAACTTACAGAGGAGTCAGTGGGCAAGTCGGTGTCCCACTTGCGGCCTTTGAAATCCCCTCCTCTGTTCCATCGGAATGAACTCATGCATCCTCCCTGAGAAAGCTCTGCAAGCAACAAGATTTATTCAATTACTGAGGGTTGAAAGTGGATGAAAATGGTTTTTTATGCTAATTTCAGGGGCTTCATACATGTTTCCGGTGCACAAAATCAGAAACATTCAACTAATGAAATCACAGAATCACAGAATGTTGGGG
>NW_010293131.1:0-3185 GCF_000700745.2 Antrostomus carolinensis
CCCTCCAGGCCCGGGGGGAAGGTGCCCAAGGGAGGTCACAGACTGGTGGCAGCGGAGGGTCCCACATTTGGGGAGCAGGTTCCCAAAAGAGCCTGGTGCTGAGCAACACGGCAGTGGCACCGGGACCAAAAGCCCTTTAATCTCAGCTCTTCCTAAAACCAAAGGCAGGAGCTGGTGTCTGGAGAGCGAGAGCTCCTTCTGTGTTTGTGCCAGCAACTGATGCCACCTCCTCCCTGGGAGCCGTGTTTGCATTTGCCTTGATGCTTCATTTTCCCACATGACCTGGATGCATTTCTGTGTCTCACATTGTCCTTTAATTTGGGTATATTATCTCTTCTTGGAAAGGTTAATTACATTAGAGGAGTGGATCTCCATTCCCATTTCTTCATGGCTTAATTTCTTCTGGCTTTCATGTTTTGATCGCTTCAGGGCTTTGATGCCTCATTTCTGCCATCCCTAGATGGAAAGAAAAAGGAAGAACCTGGCTGGGCCCCAAGCCTGTCCCTAAATGACATAAACTGAAATTAGGAAAAAAAATATATATGTTTTACAGCCTCAGGTCCTGAGGTGTGGTCCTGGTAGCCCAAATGCTGCCCACACACCCAGCACAACCAAGGGCTTTGCAAGGGCCAACAGAAATGCCCCATCAGAGCAGAAGTGGCCATAGAAGTGGACAGATGACCATGTGCCGTGCTGCGGGGTTGGCAAGCACCAGAATAAGACCATCACTGTGTGCTGCAGCCTGCTGTCCCCGGGACCTGCATTGCTCTTAAGACACCGACAGCATCACTGGTGAAAAATTTCCCTAATTTGCTGCTATCATAATCAGGCCAAGAGATGAAGCAGCAGCTTCTCCTGGCAGCCACGGCTGCTCACTAAGCCTCTCTGTGGGAAACCTTCCCGAGATCCAGCATGTGGGGAGGGCAGGGGGGGAGTCCTAAGGCCTTGTAATAGCATCATCTTCCACTTCAGCTGCTACCCCAAGCACAGGATGCCCTCTGTGCTGTTTTAATTGGTCGCTGCTTGTAATTAGAGCTTATTTGTATTAATTAACTTAAATTATCTATTTGCAAGTTGCTCATAGTACACCATCAACATGCTCAGAACAATACAAGCCTCAAAGAGTTGGCTCCTGCCCCGAGGAAGCCATGAGCTAAAAACCAGACACAAATACTGTCCCGATACAGCGTGCTCCAAAAATGATGTATATATATATATATATTTTTAATGCTAAGAAACCTATTGCATTTAAACTTAATAATTAATACTTGGCTTAGCTGTCAGACCACTGACTGACCAGCACAGGTGAGCAGGACTGGTGTTGTTGTTAAATGTGCTCATAATGATGCATTTATCCTGGGCAGACACTGGAGGAGGTGGGTAGTCCTTGCCCAGGAGAGCTTAAAGCGAGGGAGAAGGAGAGCAGGGACAGAGCGAGCGATGAGGAAACAGCCACACATTCACTTCCTGACTTTTTAGGAGGTGAGAGGTTTTATTAAGAGAAGAATCAGTACAAGGGGAAGGGGAAAAGGGAAGAGGAGGTGGTCAAAAATCAGATGAGAAGATAGTCAGGAGTTACAGAGGGCAGATGTACCCTGAATCAGAGGGATGGGGATGGAAAGCCAGGGAGGGAATGGGAGAGCGGCGGGACGGCTGCGCTCAGCATTAGCTCAGCTGTGATTAAAGCTGGTCGCAGCGGAGACGTGATGCTCACCACAAGTGGCCTTTATCTGCAGTGAGCAGCAGTAATCATTATTCTGCTTCTAAACTCAATTGTTTATGCCAAGTTGCGTTTCCTAGAGAGGCTAAGATCCATTGCCCCTGTGTAGAAGGATGTAAAATACAGAGGTGCATGCCTTGGGTAGGTGAGTGCAGGGAACTTCATGGAGCAGCACATCCTCACAGGGAAGCAGAATGAAAAAAAATCCCCAAATGAATGCTTAAGACTGGAACTTAAGCAACTGTATTTGTTTAGCTGAAGAAGATTGTATAGCGACATATAAATAGCTCCACGAGGAGAAAAGGCAGGTACCCAAGAGCTGTTTAAGCCAGAGAGGAGACATGGCCCAAGCCCACAGCTGCAGGCAGAAGCCAGATATATTGAAATGCGAAAATAGGCATTAATTTTTTAAGAATGAGGTTGATTAGCTGCTGGAACAAATTACTGGGGAAAGTGAAAGTCTTTCCATATGGTAGAGTTTTCCAATCAAGATAAGATGCCTTTCTGCACATGTTCCTGGCTTCAGCAGAGCAAGGATGGGGTGAAATGGAGTGGTCTCTGCTTGGTGTGAAGAGGTGACTTGTGGTCCCATCTGACCTTTAGGAAATGAAGACTGCGTTTTTGGTGTTTATTTCTCAATCCCTCCTGGATAGCTGTGCTGGAGCTGCACTGGGTTGTTCCCTTCTGAAAAGCAGCTGGGCAAGGGTGGCCAGAGGGTCATTGTCTGATGGATTTTTCTGTGTCCTGTCCTGCTAGCCGAGATGGGGTGCCGGTGTGTGCCAGACTGGGGGTGCAAACCTCTGTCAGCTCTCTCTGTGTTTATCACCCCTGGTTGACACAAGGCAGCTGGATGCCCAGATAGATGTAGGTGACCTCCAGGCAGCAACAGTCATCTGCCCCAAGCTGAGGAAGAGCAAGCAAATGTCTCAGGACATTTTTGGTTCAGCTGCTGACCTGCAGTGTTTTTTTCAGCCTCACTTGCCATTTCGGTTTGACCCAGAGCTTCTGCAGGGGCTCTCTCCCGCTGGGGTTGCACTCTGAATATAGCAAATTGCTCGCTGCAGGTGTGAAATATTCTCCTGTTGTTATTGGAGTTCTGGTTATTCAAAAGTCAGGCTGTTATTTCTGTATCCTCTTAATCTTGAGGCAGTTTCAAAGGGGCCAGGTTGCCTCTTAACTTCAGTCTGTGCTGCCATCACAAAGTGTAAGAGCACATGAGAGAACTTTTTTAGAGTTTGGGTGTTAGTCACAGTCCAGAGAAAGCAATGTGGGTTCAGCTCTTGTTCTCTCTGCTGGTCAACCACAAAGCACTGATCTATGTTTGGGCAGCGCTGCAGAATTACTAGCAGCTACTTTGCTGTTGGTCCTGATGCAATTGCAGCCACAGGTGGGTAAGGAGCTCTCTCATCTTTGGACTGTGATGTGCACAAGGAGGAGAATTAAGGAATGCACACACACACACACA
>NW_010293132.1:0-1241 GCF_000700745.2 Antrostomus carolinensis
GATCCCACTGTCCATGTCACCAACATCAAGATATCAGCCAACAGTCACGTTTTAGAGCATCTTTGCCCATAAACCTCCATTTTTTCCCATTGAGCTCTTCCCTGATGGCTCCAGGATGCCCTTCAGTCTGGGTCTTTGTCACCTGCGTCAAGCAGGGGAATAACCTCCACACTTGGCTTTGAAAGACACTGGCAAGCGACACCTGAGCTCAAAGCGATGCAGGGCAGAAGGAATCCGTTTCCCTGGGAAGTTTTAACAAGCACTTTTAATCTTCCTATTCCTTTTTACTTCCTCTGATTTTTTTCCTCTTGCCTTCACAAGCACGAGCACCAATTCAATATCTTCCTGCTCACAGGGTCACAGGATGGGAAGGTTCATTTTAATCTTCGCAAAACAGTGGTCTTGTTCCAGATTACTATATCACCAAAAATTGTTTATACACCTTCATTTCCTCCTGTGTAATTCCTTGGGAGTTTAATTCACCGGACCATTTTCTCTTTTATCTCTTTTCTTCTCCAGAAGACGAGGGAGGCTCAGTTTCTCCGGCTCTAACAAAGCAGCACGCTTGTCTGGAAGGGATCAATAACTATCGAACTATGGCGCTTCCTCCACTTAGACTGTTGAAGCAGCTTTCCTTTAATTGTCCTTTCACACTGTAAATACAGCGTACGGTGACTTTTTTTTCTCCATTAAGGCTGTTCGACAGGTCATGTCACCCGTGGGATGGAAAAACCCACCTGTAATAACCCTCAGTCCCTTGTGGTGCTACCCAAAATCTGTTATATGCTTCTCTTTGGGAAAGGCCCCACTTCAGCGAGGACAGACCTCAGGAGCGGACAGACACAAGGATGCTGCCGTGTTCCAGCCTCTCTGGGGACAAAGCAGCCCCTGGTGTGGTCTGACAGGCTGCTGGGACGCTGGCTTGAGGTAGACCTGGAAACCCACATCTTGTTATCGATGAGACCGGAAAACTTTGGTATCAATGATCAAATACACATTGGCTACAGGGAAGGGAAGGGGAGAAAGCCCGGCCAGGATTGTCCCCATGGTCAGGGTGAGGGGCTTCACCTCGGGCCCACCACCTCCCCGCTGTCAGGGACCCTCTGAGCTGGGGGGCCAGGGGACTCCCTCGGCGGCTCCTCACAGGGAGTATGGCGGGAGGGGGAGGAGAACCAGATCCCCTCAGGCGGCTCTTGACAGGGACTATGGCAGAGGGACACCGGATCCCCTCGGGCAGCTCC
>NW_010293132.1:1367-1571 GCF_000700745.2 Antrostomus carolinensis
ATGGCAGGGGGACAGCGGATCCCCTCGGGCAGCTCCTGCCGAGGACTGCAGGGGGTAGCCGGGAGGGACCGGATCCCCTCAGATGGCTCCTCCCGGGGACGGTGAGGGGGGAGCGGATCCCTCAGGAGATTCCTCCCGGGGACGGTGAGGGGGGAGCGGATCCCCTGAGGCGGTTCCTCCCGGGGACGGTGAGGGGGGAGCGGA